>NW_015120674.1:0-1415 GCF_001443285.1 Poecilia latipinna
TGCCGAATGTTAGCGAAGTATAAGTGTTGTAAAAAATCGAGCCGGTGAACATTCAGTCAAATTCTTGGCTAAATTGAACAGATCCGTAATAATCTGGAGTATGTTTTTTCATGATGTTGAACGTTTACATGCATATTGATCAGATTTATCAACCTTTCTGATCGATTTTTTTCCTTTGAAAAAATGTAAAAGACTTTTGTTTACTTTGAGAGCATTAATCCCACTGTTGTGTCGTCTTAAATACGTTTTGCAGCATGTTTTAATCCTTTTATTGCCTTTTTGTATATATTAGAACCAGTTTGGTTGCGGATGAATCTCCAGCCTAACCTCCCCCTCCTGATCCCTCCATGGATTCTTCGAAGATTCAAGCTCCAAAAATGATTATTTAAGTGTTAATATCTCTGAAACCCTACATTTCTGTAATTGAGGCTTGTTAGAGTTGTAGTAAAAATGTATTCCTTCGTTCCATTCCTCATTGTTATGTTTGTTTGTTTTTTTGTTATGATCCAGAGACCGACACTGGCTGTAGTACTCAGAGACTGAAGACTGTCTAATGCAGTAGAGGAGCATGTTGGTGTCTCCGGCCAAACGTCACGAATAGCCCAACAACCCGAAGACAATCTGTTAGTGAGTGGACATCTCTCTGGTGGAGTGCAGAGAGGAACTGTCTCTTATCAACAGAAACAGAAACTGGATAAGAAATGATGGATCTGAATATCAGGTTGGTCTGTTATGTAATATCTGGCAATCTACCTGTTAAAAGAAATGTACTCTATCATATTACATGAACTGCATGCATTGATACAGGCTTTATTTCTCCACCTTGTACTTTGAACAATTTCATGCATATTGTATTGAAGAAAAATGTATTAAGCATACTGTTTTGTATTGCACAGCTGATATGTTAGACCTTTTAATAAGCAATATGTGAATGAAAGCGACATGTGAAACATGCACATTATTCCACTCTGTTATATGTTTTGTAATTATGGTGCACGTTTTGAAATAAATGCATTTGAGAAAATCATTGCCTCTTTATTAAATGTTTATTTTCCAAAGAACTTTTAAAAGTTCAAAACAATATAGTACCTATTTAATATTACAAATAACTCTTAAGAAGTTAAAGAAGTACTCTGTGAGAGTTAATATTAAGATCTAACACTGAATTAGTGTTAGTAAGTGTTAAATGATTAACTCCAGCAGATTTGATATTTGACACTTTATTAGAGTTAAGGTACCAACTCTCCAAAAAGAGTTAAATTAACACTTTCTGATGTGGACCCATATAGACACTATAAAAGTGTTGAAATCAAATCTGACAGTGTTAATCTGGGCCTCCTGGATTTGCTGTGTAGAAAAATATTTACATAATTACAACTTACACTAAGAACTTTAAAATTAAAAGAAAAACAATC
>NW_015120675.1:0-1415 GCF_001443285.1 Poecilia latipinna
TTCCAAAACACATTTTTTGTTTTCATTTATTCCCAGTAATCCTATAAATCAGAGACTCTTTAGAGGGCCCCACTCCTCACACTGAACTGTTTTGCCGACACCTCGTCAGGTTTAGTCGACTGAGGACTGCAAAGTCCAGAGACGCACTTTCCCCTTTTTTTCTTCTTATTTCCATGAAATCCTGTATTTCACCATGAAACGAAGCTGCAGCCTTGAATTTAGGAGCGTAATAATTCAGACACCAGCCTCTTAATTTGGTTACGTCCAATTACTCAGTTAAAAGTTTCTATTTAGCTTTTGTTTCTGTGGGTCAACCCAGAGTTTGGGTCTGCTGAGCTCTGCTCAGTTTTTCACTAACATCTCAGCAGAGCCTCCAGACTGTGGAGAATTATCCTTTCTCAGTTCAGCTTCTCAATGTTTGAGGCTCAATGAGTTGAATTCATGAACTCCATTAATTCAGACTAAAATGCAGAGCTGGTCGATCATCAGGCCGTCATTATGGGCTGAAACAACAAAAAGGCTCCTAGCAACAGGTTCTGGTTCCTTTTGTTGGCTTATTTTTAGCTTTGTGCACATGTGCACTATGGCTGCGCATGTGTATATACGAGCATGGAAGTAACGGAAAGAGACGGAGGAAAACATGGAATTATTTATTCCAACTAATGTCAAGAAATCTTTTTCAGTTAATTGTTGAAAAGCCAACAGAATAAATCTACTTGCTATTTTTAAACAAAACTATAAATAAGCTAGACTTTTAATGATATATGCAAAAATAGATATACGCAAAAGAGATCAGCACACAGCAACTCAGCAACCCAAAATAAATCCAAAATACAGATGACACAGCAAAATTAAATAACATTAATATGTCACAGCCAAATTGAATAAATCCAAAATAGTAAATGTAAAAAACATGAAAATAACTCAAAAGGCCACTTTACTACACAATGTCTTCCTGTTTTCCCATCAGAACCAGAACTTCTGGTTCAGTGAACATCATCTGGATCATGGAGATTATTTGCTCTTGTTTCCAGGCAGGTTTTTCTCTGATCCTTCATAGGATCTGGGTTTCCTCCTCAACACCATTCAACTCAACTTTCACCTGTTTTCATGTCTTATTGCAGATTCTGATACCAACATGTCCTGTGTTCTGAACCAGGACTGCATTTTACCAGGGTTGTTCAAGAACATGAATGTGGCCATGATATGGAAACATGAATCATCTCTGATTGTACGGTTTGACCATCGTGGCTCCAGCTGCTCTGAGAGCTTCAGATCCAGAGCGTCTCTGTCTGAGGATCAGATCTCCAGAGGAAACGGCGATCTGCTGCTGAGAGGATGAAGGTTGATGATGAGGGCAGTTACAGGTGTGATGCATTTACACCTGGTGTCTCTTATAGACGTGTTGTTCACCT
>NW_015120676.1:0-1414 GCF_001443285.1 Poecilia latipinna
TGAAATAAGACTAAAAACGAAATTTTCTATCACAGGAGCACATCCTCCAGTCCCCCTTTTTGAACAGGGGGACCACCACCCCAGTCTGCCAATCCAGGGGAACTGCCCTTGGTGTACATGCAATATTGCAGAGTCGCGTCAGCCAACACAACCCTATAACATCCAAATCCTTAAGGAACCCAGGACGAGTCTCATCCACCTCCGGGGCCCTGCCACAGAGGAGCTTTTTAACCACCTTTGAGACCTCGTCCCCAGAGATTGGAGAGCCTGACCCAGAGTCCCCAGGCTCAGCTTCCTCAGTGGAAGGCATGTTGGTGGGATTGAGGAGATCTTCGAAGTACTCTGCCCACCGGCTCACAACGTCCTGAGTCGAGGTCAGCAGCACACCATCCGACTATCAACAGTGTTGGTGCTGCACTGCTTCCCCCTCCTGAGACGCCGGATGGTGGACCAGAATCGCCTCGAAGCTGTACGCAAGTCTTTCTCCATGGCCTCTCCAAACTCCTCCCACCCAAGTTTTTGCCTCGGTAACCATTCACTTTCAACCGCCGGTACCCAGCAGCTGCTTCTGGAGTCCTACAGGCCAAAAAGGCCAGATAGGACTCCTTCTTCAGCCTGACAGCATCCCTCACCGAAGGTGTCCACCAACGGGTTCGAGGGTTGCCGCCGCAACAGGTACCAACAACCTTGCGGCCGCAGCTCCGATAAGCCGCTTCGGCAATGGAGGCACGGAACATGGTCCACTCAGACTCAATGTCCCCTACCTTATCCAGAACGTGTTCGAAGTTCTGGCGGAGATGGGGGTTAAAGCTCCGTCTCACAGGACACTCTGCCAGACGTTCCCAGCAGACCCTCACAACACGTTTGGGCAAAAGTCCAGCTGTGCTTTATGCCACACTGAAACTGCTTCATGGATGATCATCAAAAATGTGAGATTACTTAAATTTTGTCAACTGTTTGGTAACTCTGTAATCCATTTACATTGCTACAATAATAACATGCCATCGCATTTGAAAGTTCAATGACATATTACAAAAATCAAAGCTATATTTTGTATTATATATTCTCTATTCAGACATGCACAATGATAAACAAAAAAGCAAACATCCAGTTTAAAAGGTTGAGATCATGCCTAATTAGATATTACATGAAACTCTATGGGAAAAGTATAGAAGTTTTCAAGACGTTCTACGCTCATTTAGTTGAGATGTCCATTACAATGAACATCATAAAAAACATATGAAAACATGAGATAGGAAAAATGTCTCCTTTTCCGTTTATTTCTAAGCTTAACAGGGGTAAAAAGCAGCTGAGTAAGTTTTTTTTGGCCCACTAAAAATTGGCTTTAAGACTGTTTCCCATTCTTGTTCCCCCCCCCCCCCCTTTTTTAAAAAATGGTCTTCAGGGTGGCCTC
>NW_015120677.1:0-1414 GCF_001443285.1 Poecilia latipinna
ATTGTTTCCCAGGCAGGGGCGGATCTAGAAAAATATTTATGGTGTGGCAAGAGGGGGGCAGGGATTTTTTCAGGGGTGGCAGAAATATTGTTTTTAACTTGCATTGTTTCAAAATGAGCTTCATGTAGCACCGAGGCTTAAATACAATTTCTTAATGTAGTATAGTTAATTATTTTTATGTCTTTCATACTCCTAATTGATATGTAATACTGGACTGGACAGCGCCTATTGGTCGCTATGTGATTCATTGTGTCCAGAAAACCATTTTATCCCAATACAGGACAAGGAGAAATCTGTCACGAAAATATTAGTAGCGCCATCGTTTGTTATTGGATATATCTATTCTTAAAATAAAGATTAGAAAACTGATGTTTGATCGATTCTCCATGATACATAAACAGTTTAGTTTCTGTTAGTTCTGTCAAGATGCAAGAAGGGGCGAATTTCTATTTATATTGGTTAATCGTTTTATTTTAAATATGCTGTAGGAGCCGTAGTTTGATGACTGTTATAAATATCACCACAGTTTGCGAACACAGGGGATTAGCTCAGTTTTTGTCACTTGTTTTTAGGAATTGCAGCAGCTGCAGTGCACCACAATAAAGGTACAATAAAGCTGATAAACAGGTGAAGAACCAAACTAGACAGAACCACTTCTGATTGTTTGCCAAGCCAAACATCCAATAAAAGTTCCACCAAGCCACTAAGGCACTGGGGTCATGTTTCTCGACACAGGCAAAAGAAGGTTCAATGTCCAAACTTATTGATTGTTCTTGGTGTTTTATTTTCCTCTTTTACAAGAGGAAAATAAAACAATTACAGAGATCAAACTTTCATTTGTTCTCATACTACCTCTCTTGCTCTGGTAAAAACCATCGGCCCCAAACCCAAATGCCTGCTGGTCCTTCACCAGAACCCCTACACTCATAGAAAGTGGACTGACCCACATTACTTCCTGTCTAAATTTAGAAAATAAATAAGAAAAATAATAAAACAAAAAAATAAAATAAAATCAACAATTATCAACCTACAAATAAAATCTGTAAATAATACAAAAAAATATACATTTAAGAATAAAGTAACAAAATTCAAATGGATAAAGAGAAAATAGCTCCAACAACTTCTATTCCGCCTTTTCTCGCTCTGTATGTCGGTATTACACACGACTCGTTGCTTTGGCAACCAACAAACAACAGCTCAATGAGCAGATAGAGCAGAGATTACCGATCAGGGGAATCAACACCAAAAATAAAATTTCCCACACAAAAAAGTAGCAAAAACACTAAAACAGAACATCCAGTCTGTTAAATTATGCTGTCAGGCTTAATGTCTATATTGTGATTATTAATAAGTTTTTGCCTGAACACCGCGGCGGTTGATTAGCTGATTTGGACAGCTGCTCTACTGATGTCTT
>NW_015120678.1:0-1413 GCF_001443285.1 Poecilia latipinna
TGTGAATCATCATGTGCCGAGTTAACTCCTGTTTTTCACTGAAACCTTTTCCACACTTCACACATGAAATCAGGTTTTGAACCGTATGAGTTCTCATGTGAGCATCAAAAACAGATTTTAAAGCGAAACGCTTTTTACAGATGACACATGAGAAAGGTTTTCTTCTTTCCTGAGTTTGCTTCTCAGCTTCAGCAGCTTCCTTTAAGAGGACTTGGTTCCCGTTTGGTCCTGATTCAGTTTGGTGTGTTTGCTCACCAACATGAACCAACATGCAGGTATCAGTCTCCTGTTTTAATTCAATCTGTTCTTCACACTGACTGCAGGAAACTTCTGTCTCTTCCTGGTCTTGTTTTCCCTGCAGAGGTTCTAACTCCTCCTGGTCCAGAGTGGATCTTCTCTCTTGGTTAAACTGCAGGGAACCTGGAGAAGAAAACAGAGAAAAAGAGTTATTGTTAACTTTATTGAAATAAGTAGGAAAAATCTTGCATTGTTTAAAACAGAAATCAACATAAAATACTTGAAAATTCAAAAGCGTAGACAGAGAGACAGATCAGTCGTCACATCCAACTGATATTTGGAGAATTCTCAAATGAACGGATTAAAAAAATATATTTTATCATATCGCAAAATTAATAGTAGGGATTATTGTTGATATTTAACAGTAAATTGCATTATGTCAAGATGTTATTTATTTGTATTAGTCTTTATTATATTAAAATGTTATTTTAGTCCACTTTACATCTTTGGGGTTTATTTACAAACTTGAGTTTATTTGTAGGCTAATAGTTGTTTAGTTTTTGTTCCTTTGTTATTTACTTTTCTAAGTTATACAGGAAGAATTGTGGGTCCATTTTCCGTCACTATAGGGACTGGTATCGGACCAGCATGCACTGGGGTTGGGCCTGTAGGTTTTGACCAGAGCAGCAGAGGAAACAATGAAAAGTAGTGATGATGAGATGAAGCTTCATGAAGCCCTGAGGAACTCCATCCAATCACTGGACTCATGAGCCGATGCACCGCGTTTAGGTGAGTTCTCCGTTTTATTTGCTTCATAAAATTTATCATGGATTAATCGACACACCACTAATGAAAAGTTTGACCAAATTTGTGAAGCAAATCATAAAGTTTGACCTTTGTTATTTGCTTGTCAAACTGGAAAAAAATAAACAATAAAAAAATCTTCAAGGTTTTTGGACATTAAACTTTTATCTACATATGAAGCATCACCTCAGTGTAGCGGTGGCTTCTTGATTGGACTTTTATAGAATATTTGGTTTGACAAACAATCGCCACTACGATTTATTTATTACACATTATAAAATTTTACAGCTACTAACAGCTCTACTAATATTTTATGTTGCTTGCTTTACTAATCTTGCACTGCATTGTTCACATTTCTCCAGTTTTCTGAAG
>NW_015120679.1:0-1413 GCF_001443285.1 Poecilia latipinna
TTTACTATTAATTCTGGCATTACTGGACCAGTAAAAGATAAATTCCCTCACAAAAGAACATACCTTTTCATTTTCTTAAAGAAGTAGAGCTAATTAAATGAGATAAACAAGAACTGAAAGTGATTCCAGTTTCACTTGATGGCCAACCTGTTGAAACTGTGGCAAATTTTAAATACCTCAAGTCATTCTGAAACCAAAAACAACTCTGTCTCAACTGTTTGCTGAAAGAACATGGAAGATGGGAGAAATACTTTAGCAGGGAGCATCCATCCTCATTTTTCATCAGTTTGGACCTCTGAGCTCATGAAGGTGTTACTGTGTTCCTCTGGCAACTAAGAACATCTATTAGACGTCATTTATTGACAGTGCAATAATTATTCTTAACCAAGCTAAATAATATTTATCTATAGCGTGCTAAGTATTTTGCTCTATTCACAAATTGTTGATAATCAATCATATCAATCAATCATATCTTTATTCCAGACACTAAAAAGGTCCATAGAAAAAAGGTAAAAACAAGCAAAATAAGAGAAAAATAAAAATAAAAATGACATGATATTATTCACCGAGTCACAAATAAATTATGACGCCAATCTTGAAGAGAATCTCACAGTACTAAAAGCAGGATTTACTAAAATTGCAATTATATTATTGCATGACACAGATAATCTACACATGCATTTATACATAAGATTCCTGAGCACAGCTGCACATGTGGGAACAGCTTTATGTACAAACATATGTCTAGCACTGCTCCATCTAGGCAGTTTGAGTAGGAGCCTCATGCCATCATTGTATGACACATGAAGCTTCTGCAGGCGACGATATTTTGTATCGTCACCACAGATGGGCCGTGTAATAATGTGATTCATGAATATGATTTATCGTTTTAGAGTCGAAGGAAAATTTCCTCGTTGATAGATTAAATAGTTTCATCTTATTTTTTTTCTATATATAAGACTCTACAACAAAAAGTCTCAATAATATACATGGCACTGTAAAAACAAAAAAATGAATTTTTGCTTATATCTGTTTAACAGCCCTGGTTGTAACAACCTGGGCTGTTATTCTTCTGTACCTAATTCATTTGTTTGTTATTGACTTTTGCTCAATTAAATTTCTTACGTATACATTGCGAATGGAATTTTTATTGTTGTTTTTCAGGTCTCCTTATGTCTTTTGTTCCTCCTATAATTGATGGAGATATATAGATTTTATTTATAATGTATGAAAGTATTATTTGTCATTTAATTAGCTCTACATCCTTAAGAAAATGAAAAAATATGTTGTTTTATGATGCCAGTAATGCCAGAATTACTGGGGGGGGAGGGGTGCGACTGTATGTTTTCTACGCTCCTTCACCCTTACTACCTTCCTTTGGGGGGGCACCGATTTATGTTTTCACATCCACCT
>NW_015120680.1:0-1412 GCF_001443285.1 Poecilia latipinna
AGGACCCCTCCTATTCAATATTTATATCCTCCCACTAGCTCAGATTATAACAGGAAATAAGATTAGCTACCATAACCATGCAGATGATACACAGCTCTACATCACAATGTCATCTAATCGCTGAATAGATGCTTAGAACAGATAAATGTTTGGATGTGCCAAAACTTTCTCCAGCATAAGGGTTCGAGTGCATAGAGCACAGGTGTCAAACTCCAGTCCTCAAGGCCTACTGTCCTGCAGTTTTTAGATGTGCCACAGGTACAAAACACTGGAATGAAATGGCTTAATTACCTCCTCCTTGTGTAGATAAGTTCTCCAGAGCCTTGCTAATGACCTAATTATTCTATTTAGGTGTGGTGCAGCAGAGGCACATCTAAAAGTTGCAGGACACCGGCCATTGAGGACTGGAATTTGAGACCCCTGGCGTAGAGAATTGGGACAGTTTGACCCTCTGTCCTAACTTCCATCCAAAATGACGGGACTAGTCACTGTTTAGGTATTTGTGCTGCTAAAGAGCATAACTACAACAACAAAAACTACAAACAAAAAAATGTCTCATTTTTGAGACATTGCTATATTTCCAAAATGGCAAAAAATACACATTAAAATGTATTAATATTCAATTTAAAAGTATTGAGGATTTTGCACTTTTAGCTTCAGCTGGATTTAGGCAGGATTACAGTTGCACAGCCCTCCTAGATCAGGGCTGTGCAACCTGCAGCTCTGTCACTCACTTAATATAAGAAACAATGATCTATTGCACGTTTTTTGTTTCATAAGTTTGTTCTGTGCCCATATGAAAAAACAACAGCTTATTCTGCGTCTCCCCTCTCCTTCCTAATTAACTCCGTTGCAGTATTCAGATCTGGAGGTGTAATTATTTTTTTAGGATTTACGAAATCACATATGAGCTTATAAATGAAGTATTTACACCTTATATTCCAATTTATATAAATCGGAATATATATTTCAATTGTATTATGTTACAATTGGAATAATATATTTAGTCAAGGAGCTCGACCCATAAACACGTTTTCTCTTTGTGCTACCATGTTTGTGCTAGCCTCTGTAGCATCAGAGCTAGCAGCTAAATCAGTTCCTGTTTAGCCCCGTTTAGCAGCAGCTGGAGCTGCAGCAACTATCGCCGCTGACGGATCTCTGTCTGCTGTGATAAGATCAGCACCTTTATCCAGACCTACCAGAACTTTGTCTCTGCAGCTCCGAACCGACTCTGTGTAGCTTAATTTGTGGTTTCCAGTCGATCCCCATCATCCTGCGCTGAGCATCGAGCTCTTCCTCGTAGCAAATGATGGTTTTTTCAACCTCTGTGAAGATTTCTTGAGCAGCAGCAGTTAGTCGCTCTCTGATAAACTCTCTGAGATGCTGAACTGAAGACATGGTTGCTGAAATAC
>NW_015120681.1:0-1412 GCF_001443285.1 Poecilia latipinna
ATGGTACATGAAAAAAAAGATAGGGCTGGAAAGAAAAAAAAAAAAAAGGGCGGGGTGGGGGGTGGGGGGTGGCTAATTGTTTATCATTATTATTCAGGAGACTGGCAAATGAAGCAAATGCACACGGTAATGGCCGAGTGATTTCCCACCTGTCTTGAGACATAATGGCTCCGCTTTTACAAAAGACATCCTTTCACTCTGAGAAGAATCTCATCTAACATGAAATGATGGTAACTAAAAGCTTTAAGCTGTCCAGAAGCTTTTCATGCAGTTTCAAGAACTCACTTTGGCTTTGGCTGACCTCAGACTTCAGATCAAGTCTTTGCTGCTTGTAGGTTGAAAGGTGAAAGAGTGTGGATGTTTCTGCCTCATGATTAAGATAGGACAAACTGATATAGTGCCTTGAACAATTGTTGACACCCAACGACATTTTATAAAACCAGTTTTTTAGCAAATAACTTAGTAATACTGACCAGAAGTAAAATGAATACAAATAAAAAAGACATTTGATCAACTAACCAGGCATGTGCAGAGAGGGGGGGGGGGGTTGCTTAAGCCCTTGCCCCTTTTGCTCCTTGCCCCCAAGTGCCCTTTTGGTAAATTCTTTTTTTCTGGGGGGGGAGGTATTATTATTTCCTAAGTCCTCTTCTGACATATGATAACATGTACTAAGATTATTTGTTTTTTTTTGTTGGGGGTTTCTTGTACAACATAATAAGCACTCCAGTCACCTTGTTACCTTTGACCTTTTGCCCGTGACGCATGACGCAGTTGCTTTTCGCGCATTGAGAAAAGGCGGCTAACTGGAGCTCAACGTAGCAAACCTTCCAGATGACAGATCAGTTTTTGATGAATTAAAAAATATTTTTTGGTGAATAAAGTGGAGTAGACTTGCTACTTGTCAGATGACGGAAAACATTGATGTATCGTTTCTGCTTCAGCACGGAGTTGCGGTTTAAGCAGAGAGGTAATGAAATACAACAGACACTGACAAGCCTCTGCATCTGCCTTTCTCTGAAGAACTACTGAGCGGGAGGAGACAGCCAGGTGAGGAAAAACTGTTCTTATCTATCAATTCAGTATTTTTATCATATTGACATTAGGCTGTTGTTGATGTGCTATTAGCTAGCTGCTAGCTAACGACTTTGCTAGCAAAGCTAGATAACTAAAAAGCTTCTTCCCTGTATCGTTAATGATATCAGTCATTCTTCAGTATTGATTATGCAATAGGGGAACATCGCCCGTCCAAAACTGATCATCTCCATAATGGATACATGTCTAATTTCCTTTGCTACATAAAGTACATTGAATTTATTCTGGCGTTAGGTAAATGTATCTTGAAGGAGAATAGCACTTAAATAAAAGTCCAACAAGGATGTTCATTTATAATTAGATATAACTCGCCCTGAATT
>NW_015120682.1:0-1411 GCF_001443285.1 Poecilia latipinna
CAACAGAACTGATTACGGTAGTTTCCGAACGGTAACTGTAACAGTAAAAGTGCTGATCCTTCGTGTCTGCTACTAGCATGTGCTAAATCAGTGGTCCCCAACCTTTTTATTACCACGGACCGGTAAAGACTTGGAAATTTTGTTCCGGCCTGGGGGGTGAGGGGAGAGGGGATGAACAGTGAGATAAGGCTTCTGCATGTTGATGTTCCCACTAAATCCTGAATATGCCCAATTTAGGTTGTCTTGACCCTTTTATCGCAGCCTGTGGGGTTTTTCCTGACTTGGAACGAGAATACGACCTGTTGAATGTGACAGGTAGCCAATCAGAAAGCGCGGTGACGTAAGAACAGAGGGGAATCCCTAACAGGTGACATATCGCACAACTGAGAGTCCAGTAGATATCGGAGATGATATGTGGAAATGTTTATTATTATATGTAAAGGTCATTATTATGTTTATTAAGTTACAAATGTTAACTATGAAAAAACATATTCACATCCAAATCATAGTGCAGCAAATAGAGCGGCTGCTCCTGTCGTCTTTCATCCACAGCCTTTTATTTTTGTTACGTCTTTTATCTCTTAAAATGACTCCACAAACTATCACTATTGCTTCTACATCGTCATCCGTGTTTGGTTATTCTAAATTCCCGCTATGTTGGGGTTTTTTACTGGATTATCCTGTGGAATCGGGATGTTTGTGACTGGAATCGGTTTGTGTTGCTCCTGCCTATTGGAAACACGAACCTGCTGTACTTTTATCAGCTCTGTGGTCACAGAGGTTTGGAAAATCGTCCGACAATCCTTAAATCTTGCCTAAACCAGACTTAAGACTCACAAGCTCTACTCATCTCGTCTCGACCACTGCCCAAACGCTCTGACTCTGGTCGCTATGGTAACGTTTACATATCCCTTCAAAATAAGATACAGATGCGCCACAAAAACGAGCATTTTACTTTCGTGAAAATTTTAATTCATGATAATGACTAACGGGAGCCCTGAGCTTGTTTCTCTGCAAGGAGACGGTCCGGTCCCATCAGGGAGTGACGAGAGACAATAACACCCGAGCTGTGTTGCTTGAGCACAGCATGCTTGGTCTCTATGTGGCAAAGCAGTTTGAAGCTTCATTGCCTCATTAGCAGCCGGTCACCACGTGTTACTCAGAGCGGCTTAATGTGGGACTCACCTACCGGTCCGGGATAAATCCATTCTCCTGCCTCTTCTCTGGGCCTTTTACCCTTTGCAAAGAAACTTTCCAAAGACATCTGATTTGTTTCTTACTCATTTTACTGCGTGTGGGCTCAGTGTTGGCGCGCAAGTAACCGAGACTTCCAATGATTCACTTCCTGCTAAAGAGCCCCCTGGTGGTTGAAGAAAAATCCACATATAAACGGCTTATAGTCCGGAAAATA
>NW_015120683.1:0-1411 GCF_001443285.1 Poecilia latipinna
GCTTAAAGCGGGTCAAAAGGATTGACAGAATAAAAAAGAATCTAGTTCTATGTGTAATTGTTGATCCAATGCCTAAACATTTCTCATAATCATAATTTACAGTTTTTGGTCTGAGACAAAATAAGGTTGTCTTTTATTACATGAATGGAAAATATTAGAAGGGATCTTAATTTAACACGTATCATAAACTTTTCACACTATTGATGATACTTTACAGGCCTTTAGTGTAGAGGGTTACTTCTTGTTAAATGAGGACTATTTGATTGAATCTCATTAAAATAACAAAAGCAAAAGATTTATATATGGTTTAAGATTTCTGGTAAAGTTTCTATTAGGGATAAATCTTATATACATTTCAAATGATATTTCTTTGATAAAACATGACTGTGGGCAGTTTTGCACATTCATTTCATAATCTGATCCTTTACATGATTTTTGTTTGGTTTCTGATTTTGTCTGATCCTATGAATATGCCAACACTTAAAACAAGCAAAGTTATTTTTGAAGGTTGAAATGTGTTACTTAATTTAAACATTTATTTTGCTATTATTGAGAGGAGAACTGAAATAATAAATGTTACTGATATATTGATGCTCTATTGGCTTAGTATAAAAAAAAAAATCTTGATCTTCAGCTTCAAGGAGAAGCCTTTAAATAAAAAAAAAGAACATTATGTTTACTAATCAGATGATGCAGAATCTTAAAGAACCTTCCTTGCTCTCCTCATCACCTGTGGATGCTGCTGTTCCCTGCCTGAGGTCCTCGGCTGTTCAGTGCATCACTTCCAACACAGAGAAGGGCAGCGGTACCAATAGAACCCACCTGCCTATCAGATGGTTTTCCCAGAACCGAAAGACGAACGTTGAACTCCAGCTTTCTATAGTATAAGGGCAGTACTAGTATCTAGTGACAAAACATTTTTTCATTCACTTTAATGTTCTTTATATAATCCATTGATTTTGCTTTTTGTTGTGTTTTTTCTGTTGCAGAATGAAGTCCAATCCTTTCTGGGTGTGCCGGGGTGTGAGACTGTGGGCGCCTTCCACGATTGGTGGACCGAGTCAAAGGTGAAACGCCACACTGAAGCCTTCCGGGCCTGTCGGGGTTTCCTATCGAGCTGCGCCGGCTCTACATCTGGACACACGCAGAAACTGATTTGACGTAGAAAGGTCTCGCTATAGAGAGACTGATATGATTAGATTTTATTACTATTATTGCATTTTACTTAGAGAGCATTTTTACTTGTTTCCTCATCATAGTTCATTCATATCAGTATATTTTGACTGTGCTGCCCTTGATCCTGATTTATTGCATTGGTTTGCTGTTTTATGAATGTGTTCATTGTTCTTTGCCTTTCAATACTCAGACTTCTAAGCTTTTCTTACCATTTCATTTTGTTTAACATTACATC
>NW_015120684.1:0-1410 GCF_001443285.1 Poecilia latipinna
TGGAATAAAAAGCATCCGCGGATAGGCTGTAAGATGCTACAGCTACCCCATGGTCTTGGTGGCTTGTCACTCCCCAATTTCCTATATTATTACTGGGCGGCTAATATTAGAGCCTTACTGTACTGGTTGAGAGAGGACAATCCTGCTCCCACTTGGGTGACTTTAGAGAGGAATTCAGTTACGGCTAGCTCTCTCTCTGCTTTACTCTGCTCCCGGTTACCGTTTAATCAACCAATCTCAACTTATACTTCTAATCCAGTTATAACTCACACAATAAAAATCTGGAATCAGTGCAGGAGGATGTTTAAAAGTACGGAATTATTAATATCTGCTCCAGTATCAAATAATCACATGTTTGCTCCTTCACTAATGGATTCTGTTTTTAATGCCTGGAGTTTAAAGGGAATAACTTCTCTAAATGATCTTTATATAGACAATAAGTTTGCCTCATTCGAACAGCTCACACAGAAATTTGACATTCACAAGTCACAGTTTTTCAGGTATTTACAATTGAGACATTTTGTAATGTCAAACTCTGGATGTTTTCCTCTACATCCACCAACTTCTCTTGTTGATGAGGTTTTGATGTGCAAGTCTGTAACAAGACGCTCTATGAGTAGAGTCTATTCCCTGCTCAGTTCATTTAATGATACCAATTTAGATTCCTTGAGGGTCAAGTGGGAGATGGACTTGGAGGAGTCCATATCAGATACAGTTTGGCAAAAAATTATTCAAAATATCTATTCGTCCTCAATATGTCTGAAACATGTTATAGTTCAATTCAAGGTAGTGCATCGTCTACACTGGTCTAAGGACAGATTGTGCAAACTCAAAAGGGACTTGGATCCGACGTGTGATCGTTGTAAACAATCTCCAGCCACACTTTTACACACATTCTGGACTTGTCCAAAGTTACACAGATATTGGCAAGGCATTTTTGACACTTTTTCAGGAATATTTGGACAAACTGTCTGTCCATCACCACTCATCTCTCTCTTTGGGGTGGCTCCAGCAGAGGCTTCCTTCAGCAAACATCAGAGGACTGTGTTAGCTTTCTGCTCTCTACTGGCTAGAAGACTCATTCTTCTTCGATGGAAGGATCCACATCCTACAATATATGGACAGTGGTTAAGAGAAGTTATGTCTTACATTCATTTAGAGAAGATCAGATATACTGTTAGGGGATCTGTAAACAAATTCTTTGACATCTGGCAGCCATTTATATCTTATGTCAGGAATATTTCGGCAGATAACTTTGTGTAAAGGTCAAATATTGGTTCTTTGTGTGCAAACCTGTGCTTTGTATCGGCTGATGTATGAATAAAAGGTGTATTCATGTTGGGGCAGTAGATCCGGTATAGGAGGGGAGGGTTGGGAGGGGTTTTTGTTGTATATTTCGTCAGTCCTTTT
>NW_015120685.1:0-1410 GCF_001443285.1 Poecilia latipinna
TTTACTGACCATGCAGCGTTGACTTGGGCCTTTAATTGTCCAAAGGCATCCTCTCGTTTGACCCGGTGGGTGCTTCGGCTGCAAGAATACCATTTCAACGTTCGATACAGAAAAGGGTTACATAATCTAGTACCCGACGCACTGTCAAGAGCAGTGCAGAAAACCGACCTGATGTATGTTGCAGGAGTCATGTCCAAATCTGAGTCAGAGCTACCTTCATCATTGGCCGAAATCAAACTGGCACAAGAGCAGGACTCTGCTCTTCTTGACATGGTCCAGATGTCTGCTGATAAAGACCCCAACAGAGTAGGGTTCTGTCAAGTACAGGATGTCTGGTACAGGAAATCCTTTATCAAGAACCAAGGCGAAAAGTTTCAGCTGGTCGTGCCCAAGTCTATGATAATCCAGTTTCTCAGTTACTTCCATGATCATCCTCTAAGCGGGCACCTAGGGAAATTAAAAACCCTGTTAAGGATACTGGAAGTAGCCTGGTGGCCCTCAGTCAGAAAAGATGTCTGGGCCTACATTAAAGCCTGTGTCACCTGCCAAAAATATAAACCTGACAATAAAAAGCCTGCAGGGCTCATGCAGCCTACCCCAGTAACCGAAGCATGGGAGAAGATCGGTGTTGACCTGATGGGTCCTCTACCTCGCAGCAAGAATGGAAATAAATACCTGCTGGTAATCATTGACTATTTTACCAAGTGGATAGAGGTGTTTCCTCTCAAAGATAGCAAAGCTCAGAAAATAACCAGCATCTTGAAGAATGAAATATTTACCCGCTTTGGAGTCCCTCAAGAGCTAGTATCAGATCGTGGCCCTCAGTTTACATGCCCTGAGATGGAAAAGTTCTGACGCACATGGGGGGTGATTCAAAAGTTTACTACAAGTTATCATCCCCAAGCCAATCTCACTGAAAGGTCAAACCGAACAATAAAGACCATGATAGCCTCTTTTGTGGGAGAACACCATTCCAACTGGGACCAATGGATCCAAGAGTTTAGATTTGCCATCAATGCCGCTCAGCATGAGACAACTGGAAGGTCTCCTGCAGAGCTCACTCTGGGTCGGCCTCTCAAAGGTCCACTGGAGAGAATCATTGGCCACTCTCCTAGCCCTCAACAGACGCCCTATAAACTTCTGGACAGACATAAAGAAATGACTGAACAGGTTAAGCGGAAGATAGGGTTGAGCAAGGTCAGACAAGCTAAGTATTATAATGCCCGTAGGAGAAGTGTACAGCTCTTTCCGGGAGACTTAGTCTGGGTTCGGTCTCACCCCCTCTCCAAAGCTACTGATAAGTTTTCCTCTAAGTTAGCGCCTAAATGGTCAGGTCCAGCCGTAGTGAGGAAGCAACTGGGTCCTGTGAATTACCAGATACAGTGGACAGACCAGAATAGAAAAACAGAT
>NW_015120686.1:0-1409 GCF_001443285.1 Poecilia latipinna
ATTTTGTTTTTTTTGTGAGGTTTATGCCTCAGCCCATCAACCCATCAACCTGTCCCTAAGGAATATTCCACATCCTGAAGAACCGACAGTTCATCCAGCTGAGGATCAGAGCGACCTGGGTTCTCTTCGACATTCGTCACTTCCTGGGAGGCATCAAAACTCCGAGGAGGGGGTGTCAAAGAGCAGTGGAGTTTTGAGGATCTGCGTCTTCACATCCCAAGCTGCTGTGGCCTTGGTGACGACTGAGGATCTGCATCCTTCACATCCCAGAGGACCATCTTCTCTTTCCAGAGGATGACGACGCAGACCTGAAGGAGGGTGTTGGGTTCCCAGCATGTGAAAGGTCTGACCTTGAGGAGGGGGTGTCGAGAAAAGTCGAGCTCATCCCACTTCCCCATGCTGGAGATTTTAGTTTAGTAATAATGAATAAAGTTACCTTTAAAATTGAGAACACAGGTGACATCAAGACCCAACAGTAGAGTCAGACTGTAATAAAAATTAATCTGGTTGTGTGTGTTGTTATTGTGTCCTGCAAACTTTGCTTTAATTCTACTTTTTTTCTATTTAATCATAAAAAATCATAGTCAGGCAGAAAGAGAGTCATGGAACAGGAAGAGCAGGTTTCCTGGAGAAAGAGGAAGTTTCCAGCCTGCAGTGATTAAAAATAGTTCAGATTGCTCATTTTGAGCATTAAAGGTTTAAGGAATAAAATCTAAACATTTTGAGTAATTGGATAAAACCCAGAGTAAAATACTTAAATTAATAATGATAACTTATAATTAAGCCAATAATTAATATTGGTTTAACAAGTGGTTGATGTTGGTTTGATTATAAGAATATTTACTCTTACACTTATGGAAGTACTTAACGGTGAAAGAAGTAACTGTGACTTTGGTGTCAAATAATTAGAATAATGGATTATTCTTGGTTTCTTTTCAGAAATGTCTGTAATGACTCACATCATGATTATAATAAGAGTAACTAATAAGTAATGGTTATTATAAAATTATAAATGAATGCTAAATCAGAGAAACTAAATGTTATAAATGTGATTTTGACATTGAACTTGAAATGGTGTAAAATGTGTAACTGTAATTAAAGGTCACTGATGTTGTGTTGGAGGTAGATGGTAGGTGAAAGGTCAGGGGAAAAGAGGAACTGATGGGAGAGCGGAGGTGACCAAGGCCTTATTGCTAAACTTTAACTTTCCTAAGGTTGGGCAAGCAACAGACGTAGGTGGACTGTTGAGCAACTTGGGACATTAGAACAGACATCAGGACATCATGTCTCCAAGACGGTGATGGATATGAGATCATCAGTCCAAGTAGTCAGCCAATGAGACAGGCACAGCAACAAAGCTAGCCAATGCAAATGCACCAAAAGCTGGATAAACCCTTTATAAGGTGGGT
>NW_015120687.1:0-1409 GCF_001443285.1 Poecilia latipinna
CTTCAAACTAAATGTTTCCCATCAGACTAAAGACGTTTCTCCTCTTCCTCCTCTATCAGACCTTCTCTGCTCCTGCAGCAGGTTCCTCCATACCTGAGAGCTTCCAGTCTCCAGTCTGGATCCTTCAGTCCAGCCGACAGCAGCTTCACTCCTGAGTCTCCTGGATGATTGTAGCTCAGGTCCAACTCTTTCAGATGGGAGGGGTTAAAGGTCAGAGCTGAGGCCAGAGAAGCACAGCCTTCCTCTGAGACCAAACAGCCTGATAAGCTGCAGACACACAATTCATCACATGATGAGAAGATGAGAACATTGAGGTAGAGCCCAAGGTCTGAACTGGACATTTATAGGAGAAGAAAAAGTCAATAAATTAACCTGTCAATAAGATGAAATAGTAATAACACTCTCACACTCTGTAATAAATTCATCATTTGTCACATGTAGAACGGATCAGAATAGAAACATCCTTCATTGATCCACAGCAGGGAGTTCAGGTTTACCAGCAACAAGTTTAAAGTAAATGGAAGACTCAGATGCCCTAATGTCTTCTAGCAGAAAGTGGATAGAAATCACCAGGATTGGTCACATTTTACCTGAGAGTCTCCAGGTTGCAGTTTGGACTCTCCAGTCCAGCAGAGAGAAGCTTCACTCCTGAATCCTGCAGGTTGTTGTTACTCAGGTCCAGTTCTCTGAGACTGGAGGACTGGGAGCTGAGAACTGAGGACAGAGCTTCACAGCTTCTCTCTGAGAGGTTACAGCCACTCAGTCTGAGGAGACAGGGAGGAAATATTAAATAACTAGATAAAATTCTTGCTCTTTGTTCCAGTCAATGATGTTATTTTTCTACAGATTGAAAAAAAGTCATATTTTTCACATCTTTATGATACAAGTATAGACTACTGGTTTATTTTGTAGTTGGGCCTCCAGCCTTAAAAGACTGAGATACAGCAGTCAGTAAGGAGGCTGGCAAGAGAAACATTAATGTCATCATTTTCCATAATGAACAACATTAATCTAGTTCAGCTTCAACGGAAAAAATAATTTCTGCTCTTTGAACATGTAGCATTAAGAATAGTCACCTATGAGTGCCTGTCTCTATTTTACTCATCACCTGCTAGTGGCTAACATTAAAGAGACAATGAACCAGTAAACAAACTAATGAAGCATGACCCAATATTTACCTAATCACTATCAGATTTCTTTTAAAAATTACTTTCGTAACAATGTGTGTCCTTACAGAGCTTTGTTGGAGGCTTTAACCACTGGCAGCAGCCTCAGAAGAGCCTCCTCTGAAGCAGAGTATTTCTTCAGGTCAAACACATCCAGATCTTTTCCTGATGACACTAAGATGAAGACCAGAGCTGACCACTGAGCAGGAGACAGTTTATCTGTGGAGAGACTTCCTGAACTCA
>NW_015120688.1:0-1409 GCF_001443285.1 Poecilia latipinna
AACAAACTTACACCAGGAAGACGATGTGGAGGTTCATCCTCAGAGCTGGTTGGTGATCTGGTGGAGCCAGAGCTTCTTCTGAGAGAGAAAGTCTTTAGTTTCCTAACACCTGATCTCTCTGGCTTCCTCCTTCATTTGCTTAGACTGCAAACATATGTTGAAGATAAAATCATTGAAGAACGAGTTGGAACAACAACCTCACAACATCAAAGTCTCTTCGTCTTATGTAGGTAATTAAAACCAGGTTAAGTTTATGAATTAAAGTATAAGTCGCAACAAACAGCCTGCATGCAGCTATAACATGAAGCTGAATGATTCCTATTGTAATAATCATACAAGTCACAATAAAATTGATAAAATAATTATTTATGAAACAAACGTAAGTTATATATTTTACTGCACTGTTTATAATTAAATGAAGATAATTAATAAGCAAACTTACCACTAGCTAGCAACACGTTAGCAGCCTTCGTCCCTCCGGGCTCCTTTTGTGACACACATTTCATTGCCATCGGTTGTTGTCCCGTTGTGTTGTCGTCTAACTAGGACTAAGACGTCACCAGCTTGAATTTACCAAAATTAGTAACTATTGTCAAGGCCCTCTCTACTTTGAAGGCAATATTATGCGAGTAAAAATGGCGAATTTGAACAGCGTCTGTTATCTTCCCTGCGTTCAAGTTTTTTCTTCTCTTTGTGGCGTTTTTTAAATAAATGAACGTGTGTAATACCGCCACCATCTGGTCTGGAGTATGAACTGGAGCTCATGCCATTTATTTTAAGGTTTTACATCACACATCTGAAAATGGATTGGGTACTTTCTTAAAAATTACATCATGATTATCATTTTTTAATTGTATGCCATTTTAATAAATAGTAAAAGATTATTAAGGCACTTAAAAATTCAAAAATATTAATTCATATTTAGTTCACTTAAAGTATATTTTTATTTAATATATTAAAAGTGTATTTTGGTACAATTATGTTTAAGTGTGTTTAAAGTTCTAATTTCGAAATTGGTACAATTATACTTTTAGTATACTTCAGATATACGTATAGGTAGTACACTTAATACTTAGTATACTTAAAGTGTACTTTCACAAATTTAAGTATGTTTGAAATATACTAAAGTAGACCTATACTTTTTTTCACCTGGGTAACTCGGCATACTCTATGCCCTACACAATATCCGGCATACAAAATGCAATGTGTATGCCGAGTTACATACACATTGTATTCAAAGCATTAACAGCCAGGTAATGCTCTTCAAAATTCCTTTGTAAAACGTAAATGGCAAGTCGGCGCAGTGACCTAGTGCAGTGGTCCTCAAACCCCGGTCCGTGGACCCGCGCAAGAAATAATTAAATATTTCCGTTTTATGTATTATTTGAGTCTGGAGGATCCTTTATTTT
>NW_015120689.1:0-1409 GCF_001443285.1 Poecilia latipinna
AACCTGCTCAGCTGATCCTGGTTTAACCAGAGACTGTCCTCACTCTGCTCACCTCACTGACATGATGATCAATGATTATATAGGAGCTATATTAATAATCTATATTATAACAACGTGTGGTTTCAGCTGCAGTAATGTGGTGATGTTAAGAACTGCAGTTTAGTTAAATTTTTCTGATTATTTTCTGTTTGTATTTATATTCTGACCAGTTACTGCAGAATGAATAAATCAGCTGTTCTGGTTTCTGGGCTCGTTTCTCCTCATGATTCCTTTATTTTCATCAAATCTTCTCTTCTTCCTCATGAAGATTTTATTATTTTCCCTCTGATTTCATTTCAGATCTACTTTCTGGTTTTGCTGCTTTGAAAGAAGAAACTAAAAACCATGTGAGTTGTGACATCATCAGTCATAAAATCCCTCACATTTACTTTCAGTTTAAAGTCAGTCTGTTGTTCAGATCTTCTTCTTCATCTCTTGGGTCGTTTGAACAAACTGTAAGTTTGATTTGTTTCCTATTTAAACTTTGTCTTCAGAAACTTTCCTGTTTGTTTTTTCTTTCTGAAGTTTGGAGAAAAGATTCACTTTTGATTTCAGCTCAAAGTTTCATTTCTTCCTTTTAAACATTAATTTTCATGATCATTAGATTAGTGATTAAATGCAATCAATCAACATGAACAGCTGATCTCTGTTTTTTTCTCTATGAACAAACGGTTTCATATGTTTTTATCCTGAATCCAAACTTTGAGTTATGTTTCACAAAACAAGAATAGCAGATTAAGCCAGGATTTTTAAGATATCCTGCCTTAATAAAGCCTTGATTTTGTTTCACAGGAGCAGTAGCACATAGATTGCAATAGTATTTTATCCTGTTCTCCTATCCGGCTCCAAATCACTAACATTCATAATTAGTTCAGCCTGGTGTTTCACATCTATCAGAAAGCAGAATGTGTGTCATTGATTCAGCCTTCTTCTGTGCATGTTTTGGTTTTCAGTCATGTACTGCTTGTTTTTTAACATTATGATGGTAGTAAAACTATTACCAATTTTAAAATGATCCATATTTTGCTGTTGTAAGTTTGTCTAAAGTCTCAGGTTGTAACAAACCTCTGCACATGACAAGTTGTTTTTTTTGTTACCAACATAAAAACAGAGCCTGTGGTTCAGGAGCAGGAGAAGTGAGAGAGAAGAGGGTGATGGTGGTGGGCGGGTCCCAGAACAGGAAGTCCAAGTGAGCGACACAGCTAACTGGTTCATTGCAACAGGCTGCAGTACAGGGACATGATGAGGGACGGGAGCGGTAAATGCAGTGAGTTTAGAGTTTGTGTTTGTAGCTGTCCTTTGTGTATTTGCAAGTAAGTCAGTGAACACTGTCCATCAGCTACAGGTAGAGCTCTGGTTCAGGTCCATAG
>NW_015120690.1:0-1409 GCF_001443285.1 Poecilia latipinna
ATTTGTAACCCACGTGACCGCCACGCCCCAACCACCTTCCCTTTAAGCCGTCCCTTTAACAGCTGGGACCCTCATGTGTATTTCCGGGTTTCCACTGTGCTGCTGCTCACTGTTGGTTGTGGCGTTGGTTGTTAATAAAACAATCTCAAATCTCCAACTCGACTCATCGCTGAACAAATTCATCCCTAAAACTCGAGGATCTGCGGTGAGTTAAGTACCATCTGAACTTGACGTTGTATCAGCAATACTAGCGCCGCTAATATATCCGCTGCAATACTCACCAGGTTGGGCTTTGTTGATGCCTGGTTTACCTTCTGATGAGAACAAGTAACATCCACTTCCTCAGACAATCCGTTACTCGACGGTGAGTAAATATTCATCCATATATGATGGGGCGTTATTTCCGCTGTGCGCCGCCAGTTAGCATTAGCTACCAACTCGACAATCAGTTGCCTGCATGAGTTCAGTCCACTTACTAATTATTTACTTAATAAAAAGTCACATTGTTGAAGCCGAATTAAAGGCCACACCTTTAATATTTAAAGGCTTCTCTTTCAACTTTAGATTTGATTATTTTTCATGATTTCTTTGTATATTGTTGTATTCCATGCTGGTGCATCAATGAAGTCTGGTACCTAATATGATTTTGTTTGTAGCTACTTTGATCAATCACATTCTTAAAGTTGATTGATTTTGATTTATTATTAGCCGTTTGTAGCGACTGCTAATTACTTTGAGAAATTTTGAACTTGAATTATGAAGTGCACTTTTCTTTTTAAAAGGACTTTTTTTTCTTATAAAATATGAAGTTGTTGTCAATACATAGCAGTATGTATTTGTTTTGTTTTTTCCCATTTAGCTTATATAAATATAACATTTATATATGAACTTAATGTATGTTTTCTGGCCTTTTAGGTCAGGTTTTTTTTCTCCCCCTTCATCGACTTGCTTGATGACGGAGGATGGCGAGCTACCCACACACCACCTGGTGGTAGGAAAAAGAGACACTTTCCACACAGGAAAACCAAACGACACTTTTCACACAGGAAAACCAAACACTTTCCATACAGGAAACAAAATAAACTCTAAGGGAGTATCTAAAGGAAAAGAACAATTCTCCCGTTGCTCTTGGACTTTTGAACTACATTTAGTTTTGAAGTATTATTATTTCTTTGTTGGGTTGGGTTTTTTCCCCGTCCTTGTTTCTTTTGAACAATTTATTTTTGTTTAGTTTTTGCTGTTATTATTATTATTATTATTATTGTCATTATTATTATCATTATTATTTCTACTGCAATAAATAGCAATACAAACAAAGCTCTTCGCATCAGTTGCATCAATTATCCACCCAATCATGACTCCATGCCGTACCTATTTCTGATTTTATAAAGTGGTTAACACTAAGCCCT
>NW_015120691.1:0-1408 GCF_001443285.1 Poecilia latipinna
CAAATAAACTGGGTTACGTTTTAATACCTTTAAGGCTTTATTTCTTAATTTAATTGCTTCCTTACACTCACTTGTCCACCATGGCACCTTTTTCTTATCACTAATACTCCCTGACTTTTTTATAGAATTCTCTGCAGCTTCCATTATTATCTCTGAGATACTTGACTTTACTTTTCCCTTCAGATTTACTTGTCCTAACTGTAAAACTAATAGGATTATGTATTGCCTTCTTTGCCGATTTATCAGCCCACTCGTTACCTATTACCCCTATATGTGCTGGAACCCATACAAAAACAACTATTAACCCCATATTTTGTATTCTAAATAGAGTATGCAATAATTCTAATAAGATATCCATCCTACAATCTGTACTGTTATGTTTTATGCTTATCAAAGCCAAGCTTGAATCGGAGCAAATTATTGCTTGCAGTGGTTTTACGTCCTCTATCCATTGTAATGCCAATAGTATAGCTAACATTTCTCCTGTATAAATTGATAACCCATCCATAATTCTCTTCCCTATTTTCAAATTGAATTCTGGGATTGCAAATGCTATTCCCATTTTTCCTGCTATTTTTGATGCATCTGTGTAAATTTGGACATGTCGATAATACTGATTTAAATGTGATTGCACTGAATATCTATCTACAACATTTGATTTGTCTTGTTTCTTTACCATTAATGATATATCTACTATAGTTTCTGGCAGAATCCAGGGTGGTATAATTGATGTTGGATCTGTTTGACTAATTTCTAAAACATCCATTTTAAATTCCTTTACTTCCTTTTCAATTTTCCATCCATAACTCCTCATCTCTTTCTTTTCCTTTTCCCAACATGATTTTAAAATTTCCCGAGTTGGATGATCACATTTATTACCCATCAAATTTAACCAATAATTAATTCCTAGTTTAGTTCTCCTTAGATCTAATGGCATTTCTCCCGTTTCTATTTCTAATGCTTCTGTAGGTGTTGTTTTAAATGCTCCAGTACACAATCTTAATGCTTGATGTTGAATATTGTATAATTTATCCAGATGAGTTTTAGCTGCTGAACTGTAAACTAAACAACCAAAATCAAAGTCGGCTCTTATCATTCCTGTATAAATCTGTTTTAACGATTGTCTGTCTGCCCCCATTCACTACCAGCCAAACACCTTAATATATTCAACTTTCTCTTACATTTATCAGCAATCTTTTGAATGTGAATATTCCATTTTAATTTTTCATCAAACCACAAACCTGAAAATTTTATACTCTTTACCTGCTCTATTTTTTTGATTATATAATTTTAATTCTATTACCTTGTTTGTTTGTTTTTTGAGAAAATATAATTACTTTCGTTTTATCAACTGAGAACTTAAATCCCCATTTCAGAGCCCACAACTCTATAATAATGACCTTTTGTA
>NW_015120692.1:0-1408 GCF_001443285.1 Poecilia latipinna
CTAAGGCTGCTAACCTGCTAGTTAGCAGCCTTAGCTAGCGCACTGTGACTTTACTGTGTTGAGTTCAGGACACCACAGTATCCTGAGCCACGCTCAACTACAGGAACAGAGTGAAAAGAATCTTGCTGCTGATGCTGAAGGATCAAGCAGAAATACAAACTTGATAATTATTTGTTTACATGACAAATTACAGTCTCCATTTACTGTAAACCCTGCTATTTAGCACAATAACAAAATGAAAAACTCTCTAGATTATTCTCCACAATATTTAGAACCAAGTGTGGGATTTGTGAAACTTCAATGAAGGGCGACTTCACAACTTGTATGATTTTGGACAACACTAGAATTGTTCTTTATTGAAGTTTCACAAATCAGATAAAGGTTTCACAAATCCCACATTTGGTTCTAAATATTCTGATATGAGAATAATCTAGTCCAGATTTGAAGAGTTTAGTTGTTGTAGTTTTTTAGCTAGAGTAAATTAAAGATGCTGATGGTAGTGAAAAATTAGGTGGAATTGCCCTTTAGCCATTTCCCAAATTGGAAGCAGCAATTGGAAACCAACTTCAGCTTCATCCAAGCAAGAGGGGCTAACATACAGTTCTCTTAATGTATAAGACATCTATGGTCGGCATAAAATTAATCTCAAATGCATCATTTAATCAAATGTTCTTATAAATGATGGTGGCGTTGGCTGTAGGAGTTTGCTTTGCAATCGGTGGGTTGCCAGATCGATGCCTGGTCTACTGTTGAGATTTCAGTTTGGTGTATTAAAGGCATTATTAAAAAATATATATATATATATCACACCAGCATTCTGTTCTTTGTAAAAATGACTTTTGCAGTCTTGTTTACGGTTTTACATTGTAGATATAAATATCAGCAAAATTTGTAATTTTGGCTGATTAGTACTGTTAAGTTTAGGGTAATTAACTGCTGGCAATATTAAAATATTTTTTTTATGAACTTTACAATTACTTATATTTTTACAATATATCTCTGTGTGTTCTACATTCATGACTGTCAAAATTACTTAGGATATATGTTTATTGAGTTATGATACTTCCACGTATTTTTTACGGTAGTATAATGCTTTGGATATTAAAGTCAGTAACTGTTGGTATTTTACCATTTTTTACCATAGATTTACGGGGGTTTTTTGCAGTGTCGACTTACTGTAATTCCATGTATTTTCTACGGTAACAAAATGTTTTGGATATTACGGTCAGTAACCGTTGGTATTTCACAATTTTCTACCGTAAATTTACTGACTTTTTTTTGCAGTTTCGACTTACGGTAGTTCCATGTAGCTTCTACGGTAATGAAATGTTTTTGGATATGATGGTCAAAAACTGTTGTTCTTTTACTGTTTTTTACCGTAAATTTACTGACTTTTTTTACAGTGTAG
>NW_015120693.1:0-1408 GCF_001443285.1 Poecilia latipinna
GAGCCCTCACATCAATAGTCCGTAGATTCGAACAACAATGTCCCTCAGTGCTGAGGCATCTTCTGCTGTCTTGATTGAGCAAAGTTTTAGGGATGACCCATCCAAGATGACCGCTGTTTTCCTGCGCCCCAGCCAATGCGGGGTAAAAGAAAACATTTGTCCGAGAAGCAGAAGTGTTGACATTTATTGGAGGACTGAAATAAAAACAGAAATGCATTTTTTGACAAATAACAGAAATAATTTTTTTTATAAACATCTCAATAAATAAATGCACTTTAAAGGAAATTAAGAACTTTACCTAATGTTTTATCAAGTTAACTGACCATCTATAATGTCCATATTCATTTTTCCACCTTAGTTCCAACAAATGATAGATTTTAGCCTGCAGTCAGCAGGTTGATGCAAAACTTTGACCAAGCGCCACATATGTGCTTCTGAGGAAGTGTTCAATACAAAAATCGTGGTAGCTGCTTGTATTTTCTCTTAAGAAAAGTTCTATAAGCGTAACCGAGTAGCATACAGCGTTTAGCTAGCTGCTAACTCCTACCCTTGGCAGTTAGCAAGCTGTTTTATGTCCTGTGTTTAAACATGTAACAGAGACACAAACTTTTAGCTCTTAACATATTTTAAAAATGGATGGCATTATAAAAAACGACAAATGCAGCTTACCTTACTTCTATGGTTCCAGCTCGCTTCGCTTTTAGAAAAAATTTAAAAACATTTTAAAACTCAGATTGTCAAATTATGTTCACACATTTAAATTTATGTTTCACTGAACTGACCAGTTTAATAATCCGTACTGGTCAGTAGTAAACCAAGGACAATGCAAATTTACAGAGCACAGTTAACTTTCAGCATTTAGCACACTTGGTGCAACCGCGCTGTCTCAGAACTGTATAAAACAACCATTTAAAGTGAATACATAAGAAATAAGCAAACAAGGCTGAATGTATCAACCACACTATTCAGTTTCTTGAATTAGTAAAGCAGTCCGTTAGCTTTACAAACGTTGGAGGCCTGAAGGGACTCAGTTAGCATTCGTCCTCGGAATAGCAGTTCCAAAGATGGCGGCTCCCAGAACAACTACAAGGAATGGGTTACTCACCCCACCATGGATTACCAGTTTTAAACGAACGGCAATAAAATGGCTCCAACTCCAGTCCAACAGTCCTTTCCGGTTCACGAGTGTGGTCCGGTTCTGTGGCTCCAAAAAACGTCCAGGGAAAAGTTCGTAGCTCCAACTGGTTAGCTAACAAATAAAAGTCCACAGCAGCACAGATCCAACCTCGTCCATGAACGGCTGCCGACCAACTGCCAGTACGTAGCAGCGGCACGTGCAGCTCCAGTCCCGTTCTCAGCCCATCACAACCAATCAAATCGCTTAAACTTGATTTTGCCCTTGACTGAC
>NW_015120694.1:0-1408 GCF_001443285.1 Poecilia latipinna
AAGAATAAGAAGTAGAAAAAGCAGAAGAAAACTACAGTCATACATTGTAGAAATATTTTGCTAAGTAATGAAATTTAGCAAAGGTATAGCAGAATTCAGCAGAAGAAGCAGAAGTTTCTGTGCAACCTCAATTATTTGAAAAAGTCAAAAAGTGAAACAGAGCTTTTGAAATAGCATAATTAGCACAAGAAGCTGAAATTAGTACAAAACCCGAAATAGTTGAAACAGTTGAACAGTGAAACATAGCAAAAAGCATAAATTAGCAGAATCAGAAATGAGTATAAAATCCAAAATATTTTAAGAACTTGAAAAGCGAAACTTTGCAAAAAGCATAAATTAGCAGAAGCGGAAATTAGTACAGAACCAGAAAAATTTTTAAAAGTGAAACATAGCAAAACAAATAGCATAAAGGAGCAAAACAAGCATATTTTCAGTATGATTGATGGAGAAATGGAAGAAACATGAGAACAAAGAATAAGAAGTAGAAAAAAGCAGAAGAAAGCTACAGTCGTACATTGTAGAAATCTTTTGCTAAGAAATTAAATTTAGCAAAGCTATAGTACAATTCAGAAGAAGTTTGTGTGCAACCTGAATTATTTGAAAAAGTTAAAAAGTGAAACAGAGCTTAAGAAATAGTATAATTAGCACAGGAAGTGGAAATTAGTACAAAACCAGAAATATTTGAAAAAGCTGACCAGTGAAACAAAGCAAAAAGCATAAATTAGCAGAAGCAGAAATTAGTACAAAACCAGAAAAATTTGAAAAAGTGAAACATAGCAAAACAAATAGCATAAAGGAGCAAAAGAAGCAGAACATTTTGTTATATGAATTGTTAAAATGTATTAAAGTTTGCAGAAGACCTTTGCAGACAGTAAAACGAGTAGAAGCAGAAGACATACAGAAAGGTAGACAAACAGAATGCAAACACACAGACAGAAACAGAGCACAAGAGAAAAATACATTGAAAGAATAGGAGAAGGCATGACTTAGCTGTACTCCAGAGGAGTTTGACAGAAAACAAAGAGCTGTAGCAATGATAGTAGTAGTTCCTTAAAGTAGACATACATGTCTACATTTTAATGCATAAATTATTTCTCTACAGTGAGATATGTATGAACAGCATCATTTTGTTTGTCAAAAAGCATTAAAAGTTCAAAAACGGCAGAGTACACTGTACACTCTAGCATCTGACAACAGAGAATTCCACCATGTATTTCAATGGGGCAAAAAATTTGCACAAAAGGGCAATTATTTCAAAAAGTACAATAGTGAATTTTAGCAAAAGTCATAGCAGAAATCTCCAGAAGAAGCTGAACGTTTTGATATATGAATTAGCACAATTAGTTGAAGATAGCAGAAGTAGTTAACGACTGAAAAATGTGAGCAGGATCTTAATAAGTGAGAATGC
>NW_015120695.1:0-1407 GCF_001443285.1 Poecilia latipinna
TTCGAAGTAGTCTCCTAGAGTGTGTCTTTAAATGGATACACTCTAAACTAAATGCATAGGTTTTCTCCGGGTGCTCCGGTTTTTCCTATCATTCGAATGGCTATCATGTTGGATGAGTTTGCTAGTGCTCACCTGAGTCTCCGAGTGCTCCCCCTGAGTTTCTTAGTGCTCTCTTTGAGTTTTGTAGTGCTCCCTCTGAGTTTCCTAGTGCTTCTTCTGAGATTGCTAGTACTCCCTCTGAGTTTCCTAGTGCTCTCTTTGAGTTTCCTAGTGCTCCCTCTGAGTCTCCTAGTGTTCTCCCTGAGTCCCCTAGCGCTCTCTTTGAGTCTCCTACTGCTCTCTCTGAGTCACCTAGTGCTCCCCTGAGTCCCCTAGTGCTTTCTTTGAGTTTCCTAGTGCTCCCTTTGAGTTTCCTAGTGCTCCCTTTGAGTTTCCTAGTGCTCCCCTGATTCTCCTAGTGCTCCCTCTGAGTCTCCTAGTACTCCCCGAGTCTCCTACTGCTCCCCAAGTCTTCTAGTGCTCCCCTTGAGTTTCCTAGTGCTCCCTCTGAGTCTCCTAGTGCTCCCCTGAGTCTCCTAGTGCTCCCTCTGAGTTTCCTAGTGCTCCTCTGAGTCTCCTAGTGCTCCCTCTGAATCTCCTGGAGCTTTCTCCGAGTCTCCACCTCTTAGTGCTCTCTCTAAGAAAACCATCACTCATCTCCTACCTGGGTCTGCTGCATTCTTTCTCACCACCATCGCCCGCATTTCATGACAGACACGCTCTTTAAACTAAATGCACAGATTTTCTCTGAGTGCTCCGGTTTTCCTTTGGGAAAAAACAAAAAGATTAGGTTAATAATACCTCTACGGAAGCGCATTGCTATCACGCAGGGAAAAAAAAATTCGTGCGCCATCACGTTATAACGTGATACGCATCTTGTTAAAACGTGACAAGTATCTCGTTAAAACATGATAGTATCTCGTTAAAACGTGATACGTATCTCGTTAAAATGTGATACGTATCTCGTTAAAACGTGATAGTTATCTCGTTATAACGTGATACGTATCTCGTTAAAACGTGATAGTATCTCGTTAAAACGTGATACGTATCTCGTTAAAACGTGATAGTTATCTCGTTATAACGTGATACGTATCTCGTTAAAACGTGATACGTATCTCGTTAAAACGTGTTATGTATCTTGTTAAAACGTGATATTTATCTTGTTAAAACATGATAATTTTATGTCCAGGAAGTGGCGGTATTATGCTAGGCTAGTATAGTGACTTACATGAATTGGTCAGGTTTCCTTTCATGTTTGGTCTACAACATGTTGAGATATGGATGCTGCTTTGCACTGTGGTTAAAACCATTAATAGCATGCATACTCTGACAAGATCCCAAACAGAACGGGACTGCACAGAAGGAAAC
>NW_015120696.1:0-1407 GCF_001443285.1 Poecilia latipinna
AATTATTTCTTAATACAAGTGGAATAATAACTGGAGCTGAACAAAATTATTCGGATCAAATATTTGTCTGGCAGAAGTTCAGACAGACTGCCACTGTTGTTATTCAGAATGCATCATTTAACATATAGTTTTAGGCACATGAGTGTATCTTTTTACTTAATGAGCATTCTAAATTATTTCTAACCAGATACTCTGACTTATGGTTGTTTGCAAGAAGCTTATTAATAAATAAATAAATCAATTTAACATCAGTTTTAGTTGTCTAAAACGTAACTTAACTCAGCTGGTGAATGTTGATTCCTGCTCCCTATTCCTCACTTACCTGGCTGTCCCACCCCACTTCACATGGCGAAAATATTAACACATTAACACTTACCTAATTTTCTTGGGGAATATTTCATCTGCTTCTTTCTCTTTGGTAAAGTAGGAACTTCTTTCTCTGGTGGCTGGTCCTTATTATCATCCTCCTCCACACTCGTAGCATGTCTTCATTAGCCAACTTTGTCCTCCCCACCATGTGTCCTTAGGCTAGCCTGGGTCATGTGGCTAAACTTGCCAAAGCAAAGAACACAAACTCTGTGTCACATCAGCCAAGTCGCTAAATAATGCACATAAAGGATAACTTTGACTAACATATTAGCTTTTAATTTGCTATATTAAAATTGGAGGGGGAAAAAACAATTTGCCTGTCTTTAAAATATGTTTAATATTAAGGGTTAATGTTACAGTTTAATAACTTTAGCTAACATTAACTTACAGCAAGGTAGGATTGGCTTGAATTGCTTATAGCTAACATTACAGAGAAAGAGAACATAGTCAATGTTATTTTCTCAAAGAAAATGTAAAGTTAATAAGACACATACCTCATATGTATTAGGTATCAAACTTCGATTTCTTTTTAAACAGGAGGTCTGGCCGTTATAACCATAGACATAATATAAGAGTAGACCCCGCATTGGCCGCTCCGGCGCAGGAAATACGGCGGCCATCTTGGAGCGGTATACCCTCCTACTTTGATGCCTCAGCACTGAGGGATATTGTTGTTCTGGTCGATGGATTACTGATGCGAGGGCTCCACAGACAACATTTCACAAGTAAGATGGACATATTATTGTGTATATATTGTGATTATATTATATATTAGAATATTACTTTACTGTATTTATGTCCACCGGCGAGATACCATAGCTACAGTGCTTGGTGTAATACGGGTTCAGCCCCGCTATGAAGGCTAACTGAGATTCCGTAAATCTAAAAAAAAAAAAAAAATTATTCTCTAACATTGACTTAGATTATCTGACACAAGGGCCTACATTAGAAATTAAACAATATAACACATATTATAAAACTTATATTATGTGTTATAACATTCACCGGCAAAGTTTACACAGGTGGTAAAGACTATTA
>NW_015120697.1:0-1406 GCF_001443285.1 Poecilia latipinna
TGCTGGCTTCCCGAGTCGCTGCTGGCTTCCCGAGTCGCTGCTGGCTCCCCACTCGCTGGTGGGTCTCACTGTCTGGTGGTTCTCACTGTCTGGTGGTTCTCGACTTGCTGCTGGCTAACGACTTGCTGCTGGCTCTTGACTCATTGGTGGCTCTTGACTTTCTGGTGGTTCTCGACTTGCTGCTGGCTAATGACTCATTGGTGGCTCTTGACTCACGGGTGGTTCCCGACTCACGGGTGGTTCCCGACTCGCCGGTGGCTCCCGATTGTCTGGTGGCTCCCGACTGTCTGGTGGCTCTCACTGTCTGGTGGTTCTCGACTGTCTGGTAGCTCCCGACTGTGTTGGCTCTCGACTGTCTGTTGGCTCTCGACTTTTTGGTGGTTCTTGACCTTTTGGTGACTCTCGACCTTTTGGTGACTCTTGACTGTCTGGTGACTCGACTCGCCTGTGGTTCCCGACTTGCCGGTGGTTCCCGATTTTTTGGTTACTCTTGACTTGGTGCTGGCTAACGCCTTGCTGCTGACTAACGCCTTGCTGCTGACTAACGACTCTCTGGTGGCTCTCGACCCTGGCAGCTCTCAACTCGCTGGTGGCTCGGTGGTGGCTCTCGACTCTGGTGGCTCTCGACTCTCTGGTGGCTCCCGACTCTCTGGTGGCTCCCGACATTCTGGTGGCTCCCGACATTCTGGTGGCTCCCGACATTCTGGTGGCTCCCGACTGTCTGGTGGCTCCCGACTGTCTGGTTGCTCCCGACTGTCTGGTTGCTCCCGACTGTCTGGTGGATCTCGACTTTCTGGTTGCTCCCGACATTCTGGAGGCTCCCGACATTCTGGAGGCTCCCGACATTCTGGAGGCTCCCGACTGTCTGGTGGCTCCCGACTGTCTGGTGGCTCTCGACTGTCTGGTGGCTCCCAACTTTTTGGTGGTTCTCCACTTTTTGGTGGTTCTCGACTTGCTGGTGGCTCTTGACTCTGGTGGCTCCCGACTGTCTGGTGGCTCCCGACTGTCTGGTGGCTCTCGACTGTCTGGTGGCTCTCGACTGTCTGGTGGCTCCCAACTTTTTGGTGGTTCTCCACTTTTTGGTGGTTCTCCACTTGCTGGTGGCTCTCGACTCTGGTGGCTCTTGACACGCTTTTATTCTTCCCACAGTACATTGTGAGATCTGATTCAGCGCTGTGAGACTACTCACTGCCTCTGTCTAGGACCCCTTGCTATGGTAATTAATTATCTGCACCTGGGCAGGCTCTCTCTGTTAGACAGGATGCTGGTTTCTATACTTGTGAGACACCCAGCGTCGGTCTCCAGGACCCTGACAAAAAACCATAAGCCCTAGGAAAATTTTGAAAACATTTTACGGGAGCAGGCATGTGTATCTATGTCATGACCAACTTTGAGATCAATAGGCC
>NW_015120698.1:0-1405 GCF_001443285.1 Poecilia latipinna
TTCACTTCGACTTCATGATGTAAGTTTGTTTTGTTGTTTTTTTAATGAGGAGCTAGCTACATTTTCAACAACAAAAACTGGTGCGTTACCAACACCAAGTGCTTAATAAACATGATTTGATTTAAAGATAACTGGACAGAATTTTTCCCCTTGTTAATCTAATATTTCTCTTTCATACATTTTATTCATTGTTGGCTTTCAGGGCCCTGTGATGGACTGGTGACCTGTCCAGGGCGAACCCTGCCTCTCATCTGATGGGCACCACCAGCCCCCCTCACCACCCTGCAAGGATCAGTGTTCAGATCATGGATGGAAAGATTTTAAGGTAGTTTGTCTCCTTAGGTCCACACTTAAAACAGCTTCATAGTTAATGCCAACATCAACTGATTCTATGGCATTGCTGACTATTTTTTTTCTACTTCTTACATAAACAGGCAAAGACACTCAGAAATGTTTTTCCACCCCAGGCATCCGGTCCCAATCGTCATCAGTTCTGATGATGTCACATACATGGCGAGTCCACAACGTCTTAAAATTGTAAGTATTATTTTTTTATTTGCCATTTTTCTGTTCTCTTTAAATACAAATGCTTTCTCTGTTTAATTGCTCTATTGTTCTTTTTTGTAGGTTTCTGTAAGGTGCAGTGAACTGGAATGTTCTGTCGTTGATCCTCACTTTCATGTTTTATTGTCATACTTAAATTTTCACGTTCATGTGTTCACTTTTGATGTGTAAACTGATAATTTATGTAAAGTTCATAAAGTTGTGAGTAAAATTGGACAATTTTAAAATGTTGGTAAAACAAAATATTTGAATTACCTTGAACATCTTGTGTAATTAATCTTTCCATGTAATTTTAGCCTAAAACAATGTAAATACTGTAGTGTAGTTATGCATGTCATGTACAAAATAGTTACGTAGGAATAAAGACGAATTAAGAGTAATTAAAATTGTAGTTTATTATCAATAGCAGCAAATCCAAAATAAACATGACATGTAATTTAAATACATTATCATATTGATACTATATTTAAAATATACTGGAAGTATATTTAATATATATATATTTAATATAATTTTGAGACAATTATATAATTAATATAATTATAATATTCTTAAGAACACTCAAAATATAATAATTATATCAAAATATAATAATAAAGCTCTGAAATATGAAATTTAAAAAGTATACTATAAGTACACTAAGTATACTTGAAGTTGTTCCAAAAAAGTACGTATAGTATACTAAAGTATACTATTAATTGTAATTTTATACTATTTAAATGCTACTAAAGTATACTAAGTACAAAATTAGTTGTTCCAAAATAGTACAGTTGAAGTACATCGATAAAAGTATACTAAAGTATGTTAAAATTTAGTATACTAAAGTATACTTTTTTTTTTT
>NW_015120699.1:0-1403 GCF_001443285.1 Poecilia latipinna
GTGTGTGCTCTAGTTTTTATCACCTCATGGGGACTTGAATCTGTTTACACACTCACCTCATGGGGACCTACTCCCTCGTGGGGACCTGAAGCCAAGTCCCCATAAGGGAAATCATTTTAAAATCGTTTTAAAAGCCATTTTAAAGGTGCTGGTGAAGTTTTAGCAATGGCCCATAACACATGTTTTTTCATCACTTTGTGTGTGTGTGTGTGTGTGACTCGATGCTGCCCCCATAAGGTTTCAGAGTGGTACTGCACCTCATTGGAATTCACACACTTCTCCAAATATGGTCGGGTTCTGCCTTCTTCCTGGTCCCCATAAGGAAGGTTATGGAAAGAAATTGAAATTAGTTGGTGTAAAAGACAATATCAACTTAAAAGATAAAAATTCACAACGCCAACTGAAAATGGACATTTTTCTACAAAGATTAACTCCATTGATTCCGTGTTTAGACTTTTGATTCTGTGAAAATACCCATCATCAAGGAATTGTTCATATGTGCATATTGTCTGTTTACTGATCTTTGATAAAGTTAAAAAAGATTTAAATGGGGTTCATAGTTTGAATTTATTAATAACAAAGTATGAAACACAGTACATAAAAGACTCTAAATATGTAAACATTTGTGCAAATATTTAGTTAATATTCAACACAACAGTTTTAGAACAGTATTAAGACAGCTGTATATATTTGTTTATCCAAATTTTTCCAACAAGAGTTAGTTTGTAATGAATGGGCAAATGTTATAGCCTCTAGATCTGCATTGATGTTGAAGCCATAAGGTAAAACATTAACAGCAAAATAATTTGACAGCTTATTGACCCAAGTACACAGTAGACAAATGGAGCCCCTTTCAGTTTTAATACATTATAAAAATATTCAATATATTTCTTTAACTTCACAATTCAATTTCCTTTGTGTTTATTTTAAATATATTGCCCATAGCATACATTTAAGCTTAGGGTCATGAAACAAAACAGTTAAAGGGTCCAAGGGGTTTAAATACTCTGTTTCTGACAGTGACTTTGTAGCAATCACCTCTCTTATGAACAAAACCTTATTAATCTCATCTGTAAAGACACTTTTCATCCATTCCTTCCTGATTTCAGCAGTTTTATCATCAGGAGCTGCGATAAGCATCTCCGTCTTGCTTGCATTTAACTGCAAGTAGTTGTCATTCAACCATATTTTGATATCAGACAAGCAGTTACTAAGTTCTGTCAATTTATAAAATTCACAGGAGTGAAACTAACAAGATATTTGGATATTGTCAGCATACATATGGTATGAGACATTACTGTAGTAATTTGAAATAAAACCTAAGGGACGTAAATACAGTAAGAAGAGCAGTGGACCCAAAACCGAGCCTTGGGGTATTCCACACGCCAGTTGAGCAACATCAG
>NW_015120700.1:0-1403 GCF_001443285.1 Poecilia latipinna
GTTACTGTACTTAAGTACAATTTTCATGTATCTGTACTTTACTTAAGTAGATTTAATAATGGGTACTTTCTACTTTTACTCCACTACATTTTACAGTAAGTATCTGTACTTTCTACTTCACTACATTTCTACGTTACTCGTTACATCCAAGTCGCGTTGCGCTTTTTTTCCGTTAAAATGTGAAGTTCAGGGTCTTAATTAAGGTGGCGCCGTAAAATCCAAGCAATAACGTGACTTAGTGTCTGTTGTCACCCATCGCCACCCCCTTAATTCGCACGCGGAGCTCCAGACATGCGCAGTGGTTTCCTCTGAGCGGGAGAAGATGTCTGTCTGATCGATAATAGCTGCATAAATCATAAAATATGACGACATGTAAAACCAGCAGCGCTTCGCTTTCACAGACGGTGGGGACTACGTCTAACTTTTAGCATCACTTGGAAGGAAAGCTTAAAGAAAGGTAAGATCTGTGGACATGATGCTAGCAAAGCTAGCTGTACTGACTGAGACACACATGTTGCATCTGCGATGAAAAAAAGTTGTCACTCATGCGCTGAATTATTGTGTGGAGGTGTTGACTGAGGTGTCGTAAGTATGGGACAACGCTGTGACCAAAGTCTGCATTGATATGACATTCAGGAACGATCCGATTCTTCTGGACGGATCTTTACTGATTAAATTTATTTCAGCTCTAAGTATTTAATATCTAGGTGTTTTATGTGAATGTGGATTTTTCAGATCAATTTGAGAAGCAATTTTGAAGGTAAAACTTAATTTTTTCATGTCACGTAGTGCGGGTGCTGGTCTTGACTTGGTCTTGGGTAGGTGGTCTTGACTACAACTCTGCTACGTGGCTCCTCGGTTGCATGTCCTCCCCCACCCACCTTCTTTCCAACTCCTTTCTGTTGGATTTCTTTCAAAATAAAAGCCACTAGTGGCAAAAAAAAAAGTGAAGTTCATGCTATGTTAGGACAGGAGACAAGATGTTTCCATCCCTGAAATAATGATGCATAAAATCACATATCTAAGTCTAAACTATGTTACAGAGTAAACATAATAAAAACATGCTTTATCTGTGGCATTGTTCATTAAAATGGCACATTTCTAATGTATTAAAATTAAATATGATCAGTTCACTTAATGATATTGTATTAGAGATTAGATAATGTATTCAGCAAGTACTTTTACTTTTAATACTTAAGTATTTTTAAAAGCCAGTACTTATTTACTTTTACTTAAGTACAAAGGTTAATGTGGTAGTTTTACTTTTACTTGAGTACATTTTTGTCTGTGTATTTGTACTTTTACTTAAGTAAATTTTTTGAGTACTTTCTCCACCACTGGTCAGAGGTAAGATAAGTTTATTTTGTTCTGAAACAACCAGCAATAATTTAATACAGTGCTGG
>NW_015120701.1:0-1403 GCF_001443285.1 Poecilia latipinna
TGAAATATATGTTCTGTATTCTTGATTTGTAGTAACAGTAACAACTTGATTGTCGTATGTTGATTACTGATGATTAGAAATGGTAACAGCTCGAGTTACAGACTAGATAAGTGATGGAGAATCATATTGAGAGTTATAAGTTGATAAAATAACAAATTGATTATGTTTTGTAATAAATTACAGAAATGGGATGACTGAAGATTTGAGAAATGAAGCAGACTGTTGCAATTAGTACACTGAGCTAGGCGGGGGTGCTGGGAAAATTCATAAAGGGAAGTAAGTTACGAGAAATGGCCTCAATGGGCAGATGGCCAGTAGAAAAAGGGAAGTACCGAAAAGGGTTGCTGCGATGAGTCATGAAGGAGATGGTGGTTGGGGCTTTCCACAGACTCATTGGGACGTTTCAGAAGTCACGTAGACCTCTCCCATACACAACCATGGGCTGAGAGGGTTTAAAAACCAGCAGATAAGGGAAGAGACTGTTCTTTGTCCGCGGCGCTGAAGGAGAGCCAACAAGAGGACGCAGATTAAAAACCAGCAGAGGACCGCACCCTGGAACCAAGGGGAAGTTGAGACTTCACGCCGCTAAGAAGGGACAAGATCCGTCTGCCCCCAGCCCTGGTTCCTGATTCGACCGGCCCCTCTGCCTCAACCCAACGATCTCTACTCTACTGCAGCAGACTTGGAGAAAAGACAAAGGTCACTTATTGACGAAGATTCTGTGCGTTTGAAGGACAACAGACAGTTTTGCTTTGCTCTTTTCTGAAAGAGGACGTTGCCCGTCAGGACAGAGACTCTGACCAAGAAAATCTGAAGATTTCAGCTGCCGGGATCAATTGCCATCTGGTGTGAGTTGAACTGCCCCCCAAAAGCCTCGCTTAGTTAAACTAGTGACACAGGTTAGGGATAGAAATTAAAATAGGTTATGATTTGATTTTAAGTTGAATTTGTTGTTTCATTGCAAGTTTGTAATCTCTGAAAGTAAATCTGCTTGTCATTTATTCCTGCTAAAGCTTGCTTAATAAATTACATATTAAAAATACCAATAGAACTTGTGGACATCGAGATTGATTGAGTCGTTTGATCATTGTAGTCCCCTCTGATTACAGTAAAATTAGCGTACATGATTCTTGAGATGTGGTGGCTTCGTACTTTCCTTTGGTGAGTGTAAAAAATAATGACCCTGGGACTTAAGTCTAAGTCACTAAATCCAATCTAGCTGTTAACAAGTGCCGTTATTTTTAGGAAAAGAGCTACCGTTAACAGGAGTGGTTGTTGAAGCTATGCAGCAGTGAGGGCTACTATGCTGACTGTTTCTCAACTGAAAAGGGTCATAACTCCTGGATTGTAGGTAGTTAGAGCTAGACTAATCTTTTCCACCACCAGTTTAAACAGAATATCTC
>NW_015120702.1:0-1403 GCF_001443285.1 Poecilia latipinna
GGGGTCACTCTGGACAGGTCGCCAATCTGTCACAAACCCAAAATAACAAACTGAGACAATTTTATCAGAAAGACAAAGATGATTTGGAGGTTAGTTATACTTTAAGCTCTTCAGTCTGTATTGTTCTCCACTGGCTCTTTCCGTTTTCCCATTTTCTGTTATGTTTTCAGAGAAAATCCCAGTTACTTAGTCTAAGTCTAAGACTCTCAGACTTACTCTACTTATGCAGAACTCAAAATACAAAAAAATAAGGGCTACTTCCAAACAATGTGAAGGGAATTGTTTTGTTGTAGTAAAACTAAAAACGGGGATCTTTTTCCCTCCTAGAATACCTTCAATGTACAACAACGTATTTGAAGAACGGTCTGGGAAAAACGGCTACCTACTTCAAATAGCTCTGACTACTTGGTGGTGATTGTTGATTTGGTAAAGTCTCTCTCTGAAACAGAGCGGAAGGTGATGTTCACCCTAATGATTGCCATGTAGAAGCAGAGGGACTGAACTAAAAAAAAAAACAATGCAGACCAGGACTCCATGTTGCTGCATCGTCTTCTCTCATTAACCCTCCTCTCGTCCCGGCTGACCAAGTTTGACACTTTCTCATTTTCCGAGACCGTTTCGAAGTTTTGTCTGATGAAATTTAACTAGAACAATGACTGCACACCCCTCTGCTGTGACTGCGCCGCCAATAAGACTAAATGACAGGACGTCGACCGAACCCATGAAACTCCCGTGCAATAAAAGCGCAGAGGAACATTTAGGAAAATCGATGTGAGGCACTCGTGCTGGATGAGAGCCCCGGGATCTTCTTCTGGGGGTTCATGCAGACAAGGTAGGAAAAAGAAAAAAGTTGTGTTGAAGGTCAACTGCATAATTTAAGAGTTTTCCTGAATCGCTGTTTGATGGCATCTAACCACGGTTGAATACCAATTCCATGTCAGTAGATGATAGAAAATACTAATTTTTGTTGTTTTACAACTGACATTAATTTTTTTCAAGTTTATGGTTTAAAAAATTAGATGTTTCATGTTAACATGACATAATAGCCAAGCGACTAATTTGAATCCCGAGTCTCATTGGCAGGTTGATGAATATGATGTTTAATACCAAGACAGAAAAGCCGCCTCAGGCTACTGCACGCAAAAATATTTTCATAAGAGGGCAATTAAACAGTTGTTTGCAATTTGCAGTCTATAACGGTTCAATAATTTTCACTTTCAGTTGATAAGATTAGCAAAACGGCGCTAAAGAGAGTTGTTTACAGTGAAGCTAGGTTAAGCTAACATTAGCATTAGGCTGCTAGGACACTGTAAGGAACAACTCTACTGCGTAGTTTTCACATGCTAAATGGACCCAGGGGTTTTGTTTAGCAGCAGAGCGACGTGAAAGTTTAAAAAACAAGA
>NW_015120703.1:0-1402 GCF_001443285.1 Poecilia latipinna
TTTATTCCCTTTATTTTCATAAATGGTGTTTCAATAAATCAGCCATGTTGCTACAGTTTTTGAATTCATAAAATGCAAAGAAATATGTTTATATTAACTGGAATTGCTTGTAGTATTTAGTTTGTTCAGTAAGGCGGCAGTGTTACGTGTTTTTCAGCCACAGTATATGTCGTATAGCACAATCAAGTCACTGTATGTTACCTTCAGTTTTTATAAAAAGGTTATATAAATCACATATGACTTAGAAGAAATTCGACTGTATATTTTGACATCTTGAATTTGGGCCTCTATCGGTTTAAAAACACTCTTTCTGAAGCAATGCCTCCAGAAAATATTAGCAGCATTGCTCCTACATTAATCCTTTCACCAGCTTTGCACTGAGAAGCAGCTTGTATAATTAGCTCAGCAGATGTGCAAGTTCTACAAGGTGTCTGCTAATTTCTGCTGACTAGTCTGAAGGAGCTGAGTGGGGGAGTGTTGGGCATATTATGCTGTGATTAATCTATTGCATAAAAGAGTAGCTTCCTTTTTGACTTTATTTGCATAGAATAATCTTTAGGCACTTTCAGGTTTTCCTCTGCCTACATCCCCCAGAATGCTGTGCAGTTCTGGATCAGAGTTCAGTGAAAGTATTGAAAATTATATGCAATGTATTATCTACTGATATTGATCATGGTATATATTGTTATTGATTATTTCTCTTCTTTCTTCTCTTCTTTTTCTCCATCCTCAGCTGAATTTTGTGATAAGTAGACTTAAGGAATACAGCAAACAACATATAGAAAACAGGAATTTTTTATTTTAAATGATTTCCTTGTTGAATAACAGTTACTGATGTTGCATCTGATCAGACATATACAGATGCAACACATCTGCATGGTCATGTTATATTGAGGGAAGACATTTAAACCCTAGTGTGTCATTTTACTGGAAGTAATTTAAGCTAACACGAACATGTACAAACTTCCTCTTGTTACACCAACATAACATATGCCCAAAATACCTGCTTGTAAAACCTGAAAGTGCCTAAAGATTATTCTATGCAAATAAAGTCAAAAAGGAAGCTACTCTTTTATGCTATCCATTAAGCAGCAATGTCTGGGGTGTCACAATACTGGTTTCCTTTCACTAAAAAGAAAGTTCCTGCAGCAGTTCCAAGCAGCCCAAGAGTCAGACCAAGTGCACAGAAGACGGTTGGACCCACACTCATCTCCTCTGTTTCAACATCTAAAGAAAAAGAGAACAGGGGAAAAAATATTTGAAATTCAAGCTACAACACCAGTAGAGACAATTTAAGTTTTGAAGCTATAGAAAAAAAGACTTTCTCACCCCAAAACCTGGTCTTGGGTTCCTCCAGGGCTTCATGTTCCACAGTGCAGCTGTAAATGTCTCCTTGCTTTGG
>NW_015120704.1:0-1402 GCF_001443285.1 Poecilia latipinna
TTTATTAAATATACTTAAATGGTGAATAGTTACCATCAACAGGCTGGAAACCTGAAATACAGACAATAAGCACCATAAATTAATTTGTGATCCTACAGTTAAACTATCAAATACATTAATTTCAGATTCTGTCAATTACCAGAATACTCGTTTTCCTCACCAGTGCGTTTCTTCATCCAGAGGACAATTACAGCAATTCCCAGAAGAAGAACTCCTCCTACAATTCCTGAAACAGGAGCAACTGGAAACTCTGGAGGATAAGCTGAGAAGGTGCAAACAGTTAATAAATTAAGCAGTGCAGATCCAAAATCTCTTCTTTATGACTGGATGTTGCTTCATAAAATTTAACACAAAATCTAACACAAAATTGCCTTTATCAAAGAAAAATAGTGGTTGTAAATTTTTGAGTAAAAGAAAATATCTTACTGCACCGAAGCTGCAATATAATTAAGGAAATTTTACCAAAAAAGACAAACTCTTGTATACCTTCAAAATAAATAAGCACAACATTGGCAGAAAAGGAGCCCATGAAGACATGTAATGCATAGCTGCATGCAACATAGGGATCCCTCTTCTTATATAGCCATGTTTGTGCAGAAAAGGTTATAAAGTGTCATGTTTATATGTAGAAGTACCCAGAAAAATATGTTTTGAGGGAAACACATGTTGCTCAAAAATCTCAGTTTGCTGTCCTAAAAAAATGGTACCATTGCAAAGGTGTGCCTTACCCCAGTTTGTACGGATGAGAGATTTATCCAGAGTGATTTTTATGTCGTCTCCAACACCAGAAAGCTGAAACACACAGTCGTATCTCCTCCAGCCATCAGGTGGGACTGATGAAACATTGAGTTCAACACTCATCTGGAAGGTCCCATCATTGTTGAGGAGGATCTCTCCTTTCTCAACATCCTCGTGAATTTCTTCTCCGTCTTTAGTCCAGAACATTTCAGCTCTGCCAGGGAAGAAACCTGTAGAGTGGCAGCTGACCACAGAAGAGGGGGTTCTCTGGAGCAGAGATATGGAGGGGCTTTCTGCAGAAAGAAAATACAACATAAGATAAATAAAATATAACATCTATAAAATAGCTGCAAATTTGGGCTAAACTGAATAAACATACCTGTCCTCTGCAGAAAGCTCTTTCCATCACGAATATAATTTTTCAACAACTCAGGACATTCGTGCATGCAAGAGTATTTAAGACGTTTTAATCTAGCTTTGTCAGCATCCCATATGAGTTTTGTGAGCACAGCTTGTGATTTTGGAGCAGTCCATGTCAGTGTCTTCAAGTCCAGGGCTAAGAAGTCTTCACCATTAAAACCATGCTGATTAAATCCTGTAACTTCTCCAGTCTCATCATCCCACTCACAGCCATTCATTCTCTGTAAAATGTGGGGACCTTAAA
>NW_015120705.1:0-1402 GCF_001443285.1 Poecilia latipinna
TCTGAATTTTAGGACATTCCCACAAACAATGGAGAAGAGTTCCTTTTTCAAACAAACATTTAGGGCAAGTATCTGGAATATCACTGGACATATGATGAAGCTTAACTGGTGTTATATAGGTTCTCATAAGCCATTTATATTGCAAAAGTTTAAATCGTGTGTTTATCGTTTGTTTTTGTGCTTTTAAACAGGCCTGATTCCAGTCTTCCTCATCTATATCTTCGAAAGTATCTCGCCTCCAAGCATCTAACTTAACTATTGCTGAATCTCTAGAGGAAAGCATTAACAAATTATAGAACTCAGAAAGAAGACCTTTCCCTTTTGAATCTCCAACACACACCTCTTCTATTTTTGTTAAGGGTGGAATGTCAACTATTTGTTTCAGTTTTGATGACATAAAGTTTTTCAATTGCAAGTATTTAAAAAAATGTTTCGGAGGTATTAAATACTTCTTACATAGCTGATCAAAAGTAAGTAACTTGCCATCAACATATAGATCTTTAATTTTCTGAATGCCTTTGGTTTTCCATAATTTAAATCCTCCATCATTTTTTCCTGGGATGAACTTTTCATTACCCCAAATTGGGGTAAATTGTGATAGCTCTGGACGCTCACCTACATGTTTATGTGCTGCATGCCAGTTTATAATCGTATTTTTTAAAAAGGGGTTTTTTGTGGTCTTTTTTAATGTCTTTAGGTCCGAAGAATATAGGAAGGTATTTAAGGGGAAATCTGGAACAGATTGCTGTTCAATATCTACCCAGGCTGGAGGTGTCGTTGGGCAAAAGTAATGGGTAGCTGATGTTAGTTGGGCAGCCATATAATACCATCTGAGATTAGGGACTTGAAGTCCACCTCTTTCATAGGGTAGATAGAGTAGTTTTAAACGGAGTCTTGCTTTTCTATTACTCCAAATAAATTGATTAAATAGTTTGTCCAGACTGTCATAAAATGAATCTGACAGCGGCAATGGAAGTGTTTGAAAATAATATAAAAATTTGGGCAAGATTGTCATTTTTAATAAATTTATTCTACCTATCATAGATATAGGCAGGTTTGACCATCTATTTAGCATTTCTGTGACTTTTTCCACAAGGGGATTATAATTTGTTGCGCTTATTTCATTAAGAGACGGGGTGACCTTAATGCCCAAGTATGTAAAACCTTTTGTTGTTGTTTTAAATGGAGTATTCACAATAGGACTTCTCCTTTCTTCTTCATTAAGAAACATTAACTCTGATTTCGAATTATTAATTGTATAGCCTGAAAATTCACCAAATTCTTTTATTAGATGTAATAATTTAGGAATACTGATCTTCAGATTACTCATGAAAAATATAATATCATCAGCAAACAGGGAAATGAGATGATCTCTTCCTCCGATTCTAATACCAGATATTCC
>NW_015120706.1:0-1402 GCF_001443285.1 Poecilia latipinna
TCCTGGGTAACGTGAACCCAGAAGCAGTGGCGCAACTACACATTATTCAGGTGGATGCGAAAACATAAATCTGCGCCCCCTCTCCCCCGAAGGAAGGTTGAAGGAGGGTGGAAAACATACGCTCGAACTGATGCCTAGGTCTGTGAGTTTGGTAAAGAGTTGTGATGGAATGACAGTGTTAAATGCTGAACTAAAGTCTGAGAACAGCATTCTGGCATAAGTGTTCTTGCTGTCCAGATGAGAAAGGACAGAGTGCAGCGCTATGGAGACTGCTTCCTCTGTGCTCCTGTTCTGCCTGTATGCAAATTGGTGGGTGTCCAGTGTAGGGGGGAGACAAGATCTGAGGTCTGCTAGGACCAGCCCCTCCAAGCACTTGGTGATAATGGGGGTGAGGGCTACAGGGCGGTAGTCATTGAGTTTGGTTGGGTTGGAATTCTTGGGAATTGGGACGATGGAGATAGACTTGAAGCAGGTTGGTACCACAGCGCGGGCCAGGGACAGGTTGAAGATATCCGTCAGCACTCCTGCCAGCTCCTCAGAGCACGCTCTGAGGACACGTCCAGGTATGCCAACAGGACCCGCAACCTTGTGGGATTTAATCCTGCTCAGAGCCGCTCCTACGTCAGTGGAGAGGAGAATCAGTGGCTGTTGGTCTGAGGTGGTGGTTGCCTTGGTTGCAGTTGTGGTGTTCCCTCTCTCAAAACGAGCAAAGAAGTTGTTAAGCTCGTTGAGGAAGGAGACATCAGAGGAGACGGGGGAGGTGTTAGGGTTCTTGTAGTCTGTGAGAATCTTAAGGCCTTGCCACATACGTCGGGGGTTGGAGTTGGAAAAGTGATCCTCCACCTTCTTTTTGTAGTGGTGTTTGGCCTTCTTGATTCTCCTCTTCAGCTCAGCCCTGGCTGCACTGTAGGTCTGTGCATCCCCTGACCTGAAGGCGATGTTGTGGGCCTTCAGCAGGAGATGAACATCTCGGTTCATCCAGGGTTTCTGGTTGGTGTACATGGTGATGCGTTATGGGTGGTGACGGAGTCTATGGTAGTGGAGATGTGGTCCAGTACAGATGAGGCGTACTGATCCAAGTCTTTGTGGTGGAAAGTATTCCAATCTGTATTCCTGAACCGATCCCGGAGCACAGCGTCTGACCCCCCTGGCCACACCTTTACTGTCCTCACAGTGGGTTTCATATGTTGGATGAGTGGTGAGTACCGAGGTGTGAGGAACAGGGAGAGATGATCTGATTGTCTGATGTGAGGGAGGGGTGTCGCCTTGTAAGCTCCAGTCAGATTTTATTTCAACTCGATTGGATTACTGTAACGCACTTTATCTGGGAGTCAGTCAGTCGCTGCTCTCACGTCTGCAGCTGGTTCAGAATGCTGCTGCACGACTTTTGACAGGAACTCGA
>NW_015120707.1:0-1401 GCF_001443285.1 Poecilia latipinna
CACTGTAAAAAAAAAAGTCAGTAAATTTACGGTAAAAAACGGTAAAAGACCAACAGTTTTTGACCGTCATATCAAAAAACATTTAATCACCATAGAAATTACATGGAACTACAGTAAGTCGAAACTGCAAAAAAAAAGTCAGTAAATTTACGGTAGAAATTTGTGAAATACCAACAGTTACTGACCGTAATATCCAAAACATTTTGTTACCGTAGAAAATACATGGAATTACAGTAAGTTGACACTGCAAAAAACCCCCGTAAATCTATGGTAAAAAATGGTAAAATACCAACAGTTACTGACTTTAATATCCAAAGCATTATACTACCGTAAAAAATACGTGGAAGTATCATAACTCAATAAACATATATCCTAAGTAATTTTGACAGTCATGAATGTAGAAAATACAGAAACATATTGCAAAAATATAAGTAATTGTAAAGTTCATAGAAAAATTTTGTAATATTGTCAGCAGTTAATTACCCTAAACTTAACAGTACCAATCGGCCAAAATTACAAATTTTGCTGATATTTATATCTACAGTGTAAAACCATAAACAAGACTGCAAAAGTCATTTTTACAAAGAACAGAATGCTGGTGTGATATTTTGGTTTCTTTTTTAATAATGCCTTTAATACACCAAACTGAAATCTCAACAGTAGACCAGGCATCGATCTGGCAACCCACCGATTGCAAAGCAAACGCCTACAGCCAACGCCACCATCATTTTATGAGAGTATTTGATTAAATGATGCATTTGAGATTAATTTTATCCCAACCATAGACTTCTTATACATTAAGAGAACTGTATGTTAGCCCCTCTTGCTTGGATGAAGCTGAAGTTGGTTTCCAATTGCTGCTTCCAATTTGGGAAATGGCTAAAGGGCAATTCCACCTAATTTTTCACTACCATCAGCATCTTTAATTTACTTTAGCTAAAAAACTACAACACCTAGACTCTTCAAATCTCTACTAGATTATTCTCAACTCATATCAGAATATTTAAAACCAAGTGTGGGATTTGTGAAACCTTTATCTGATTTGTGAAACTTCAATAAAGAACAATTCTAGTGTTGTCCAAAATCATAAAAGTTGTGAAGTCGCCCTTCATTGAAGTTTCACAAATCCCACACTTGGTTTTAAATATTGTGCTATTAGTAGAGAATAGTCTAGAGAGTTTTTCATTTTGTTATTGTGATAAATAGCAGGGTTTACAGTAAATGGAGACTGTTATTTGTCATGTAAACAAATAATTATCTAGTTTGTATTGCTGCTTGATCCTTCAGCATCAGCAGCAAGATTCTTTTAACTCTGTTCCTGTAGTTGAGTGTGGCTCAGGATACTGTGGTGTCCTGAACTCAACACAGTAAAGTCACAGTGCGCTAGCTAAGGCTGCTAAC
>NW_015120708.1:0-1401 GCF_001443285.1 Poecilia latipinna
GCTCTTCTTCTCTGCTTCATATCAGTGTCAGGTGAATGCAGTCAGACAGCAGAGAGGCAGAGGAAGCTGCATCAGCTGCTGCACTTCTACTATCAGTCCACTAGATGGAGACATGGAGCAACATTTACATTCACTGGTTCAACCTGCACTTCTACTATCAGTCCACTAGCTGGAGAGATGGAGCAGCATTTACATTCACTGATTCAACCTGAACAACAGGAAGGATTTTAGTTCATTATTAATCTCTACAAATGATTAATTAATTAATCATTTGTAGAGATTGGATTATATTCTACTTCAAAGATTATATAGATATTTTACTTTGAAAGGAAGCAACAAGTTGTTATTTTTGACGTTGATGGTGGAGACCAGAGTTTGATCACAGGAAATAAAAACATGAAGCAGATTTTTCAGAGAAGAAATCATAGAAACATCGTCCTTTTATCAAGTTGTTTGATTCCAGTTCATCAGTAATATAATTCTGACCTTCAATAAGCAGAGATGAAACTTTGAGCTGAAATAATCAGTGAATCTTTTCTCCAAACTTTAGAGAGCAGAAAGAAAAAGGAAAGTTCCTGAAGACAAAGTTCAAGTAAACAAATCAAACTTACAATTTGTTCAAACGATCAAAAGAGTCGAAGAAAAACATCTGAACAACAAATAAAGATCCAACAACCTGATCAGAGCCGCACTTTAACAGTGTCATTCAAACTGAAAGTAAATGTGACGGATGTTGCGTAACTGATGATGTCACAGCTCACCTGAGTTGTAGTTTTTTCTTTCAGAGCAGCAGAACCAGGAAGTAGAAGGTCTGCAGTGAAATCAGAGGCAGGTTGATAAAATCTTCATGAGGATTTACTTTGTTTAGACCAGTGTTTCTCAACCGTTTTGGGCCAGTGCCCCCCAGCCTTTATCCAGGTCCCTCACCGCCCCCCACCAAAGAATTTGTAGGCTACTTTGCACTGACCATTATTTTATCATTAATATTACTGTCACTATTGTAGATGTTTTGATTTTTATGCTTGTTTCTCTACTTATCATCAAAAATAATTTCCCAGAGAACAAAAAAGCCATGGGAATACACATTATTTTCACAGGTGTCTATGAAAAATGCAATGAACATTCAGGTTAAAATCTGTAGGCCTTACAGCAGCCAATCAGAGTGGAAAAAATATTCTTATTCTGTGCCAATTTCTAGTTGTTAAAGTTGTTCATTCAAGTAAATGATCTGGCTGCAATCAGTGTATTCAGACAGGGTTCATAAACAAAACTTTAAAGATTATCACAGCCGAGCGGCACAGATGTTTTTAGCAACCCTCCAATTTTAGAAAGTGGCAACAACAAGCAGGCTTATAAACACTATTATGTGACTATCATGGCTAATTAAACGTATTAAGCACA
>NW_015120709.1:0-1400 GCF_001443285.1 Poecilia latipinna
GGGGTGCTTTCACGGTTGGCATGTTTGTGTGTACCATCAACTATGACTACTATTAATATAGATGGCTTACCTTTATTTAAAAGTTCCAAACTTCAGTTTTGGCCCATACTTGGATGTCTGACATGTGACTACACAAAGTCCCCATTTGTTGTAGGCATTTTTTGTGGTCTAAGCAAGCCAGTGAGTGTTTTTGAGTACCTGGCTCAGTTTGTCAAAGATCTTCAGAATGTATTGTGTAATGGCATTATTTATAATGGTAAGCAATTTAATGTAGAAATTTCTGCCTTTATTTGTGATGCGCCGGCAAGAGCTTATATTAAGCAGGTCAAAGGATTCAATGGCTATTCAGGTTGTGACAAATGCTTTCAGGAGGGTGTATGGATGAATAAAATGACATTTCCTGAAACAAAGCATAAACTTAGGACAGACTCCAGTTTCTCTGACATGGTTGATGAGGAACATCACATTGGAAAGAGCCCTTTATCTGGTTTAGTTAAGATGGTTTCTATGTTTCCACCAGATTACATGCATCTCTGTTGTCTCGGAGTTACAAGGAAAATGCTTCATATATGGTTAAAGGGGAAACATTTGGCAACAAAGGTTCCTTCCCAAACTGTAGCAGCCATTTCAGATAAACTCCTAAAGCTACGTTTCTAAACGCCTTCTGAGTTTAACCGTAAACCAAGGGGACTGTCGGAGATAGATCGGTGGAAAGCTACTGAGTTCCGATCCTTCATGTTATATCGGTGTCCTGTTGTTTTGAAGGATTCACTCCCCAGTGAGCTGTATGACAATTTTATGTTGTTTTCCGTTGGAATGTACATGTTGCTGTCCCCTAGTATATCTGAGGAAATGTTAGCCTTTGCACAAAAGTTGATGGTTGCTTTTGTTGAACACTTTGGGGAATTATATGGAAAAGATGAAATTGTGTACAACATACACCAGCTTACTCATTTGGCTGAGGAATACAGGAGGTCCAGCAATCTAAATAATATATCAGGATTTCCTTTTGAGGATTGTCTTAGTCAAATTAAGCATCTTCTATGCAAGCCACATCAGACACTACAACAGGTAGTTAAAAGGTTGTCTGAAATCTCACATGTTGGATCCATATGTTGTAGAGATTATCCAAAGTTGCTTTACATCCACATTGATGGTCCAGTCCCCACACAGTTTATTTCTTCACAACAGTACAGGAAGGTCTCCACTCATCGGTTTACTTTGTCCACAAAGAAAGGAGACAATTGTGTTGAAGTTGGAGATGGATTTGCATTAGTAGAGAATATTATTAAATCAGAAGAGGATACATATATAATTTTCAGAATGTACAGACACAAACAGCCATATTACATGTATCCCTGTGAATCATCATACATTGGCACATACAAAGTCAGTGGCTT
>NW_015120710.1:0-1399 GCF_001443285.1 Poecilia latipinna
TATCAAAAATACTTGTATTAATTTATTTATTTATGGGTATTCTCATAGGTAAAATATTTGATTTCTACACGTATGTATGAGTTGGAAAACAGGACAAATACAAAACCTAAATTTATGCACATTTATTGACTTACATTCACGAATTTAGATGTCTACAAATGGATTTTTAATTGACAGTGGTCTTACATCATACATTCTGTTTCCATAGCAACTAAAAACCAACCTGACAGTGGTTGTTAGGCATCATCGTGTCATCGATGTTCTCATCAATGATGTCATAAAGCTTCAAAAGATTATTATCATCATTTGGAATACAAGAATCCTCAGTTTGCTTTTCAACTTGGTTGGAGGTAGAACACTTCGAGACGGACAATTTCAGAGAGTGATTTTAGTATTTCCCGAGCAGTAAAAATGCTTCTTACAATCGGTTGGGGCCTCGGCTATCTTGTGACGAAGGGAGTTGAAAAACTCCTGGGATATAAGACTAGGAATGAAGATATTCCAGACGCGAGACCTGCTGACGACCGTTTTAAATACTTTGGTTTTGAGGATGTCGCGGAAGAAAACTCAGAACACAGAGATGATTCTGTACAAGCCCAAGGCCTTTTAGTGGAAAGCAAAGACCACAACAGATGGAAATACTTTGGTTTTGAGGAGATTATGCCGGAAGACATGGATGCTTCCTCTGAAGTTGAGGAAGAAACCATCGAGGAGGATCTGGGAGATGCTGAGACTGATGAGTCACATTTTGATGAAATCTCAGAGTTTTCTTCAGCAGAAGAACGGTTTTCTGATGACGAAAGCTCAGACAATGATACTCAAAATGATCCTGACCATATTTGCAGCATGGATGCTGAAGAACTTGATTTGTCCTCTAAGGATGAGGACGGTCGTTTGGGAAGCTCAAATGCTGTAAATGTGTCTGAACATTTTGGAGACGTGTATGAGTTTTCGTCATCAGAGGAATCTTCTTCAGAAGAAGAAAACTCTGAAGATGGAAATCAAAGTGACACAGATGATTTCATCCAGATGGATGTAAATCTTGATCCAGCTATGTACTTCTGTAAATTTTCCAACTCATTTTTCAATTGCTGGATGAATGCCGCCACGCAAAGCGTCATGAATTTGACCATTGTGAGAAGGTTTGTGGCTCAGTTTCCCGAGGAGATTGCAGATCTGTTTGCAGAGACACCATTGTTTGCAAACTTTTTCTCTGAAGCAATCCACCATCCAGGCAGAGACTTTCCCCCACATGAACTGTTTGCAGTTCAGAATGAACTCCTAGACACTCTGCAGATCAGGGATGTAAAACATCAGGAAAAGCCAGGAGTCCTGATGTTTTACATGTTGCATTATCTGGCCCAGTCTGGCATCACCACAGACTGTAAACTGTACACAG
>NW_015120711.1:0-1398 GCF_001443285.1 Poecilia latipinna
GTGTGAACCTTTTTTTGCATGATTCGCATGAAAAAGGTCTCTCCCCTGTATGAATTCGCTTATGGTCATTTAAATCTCTATTTCGTGAGAAAGTTTTTCTGCATAATTCGCATGAAAAAGGCCTCTCGCCTGTATGAATTTTCTTGTGGACTTTCAAATCACTAATTCGACAGAAACTTTTTCCACATGTTTCACATGAAAAAGGTCTCTCACCAGTGTGGGTTTTGTAATGGTTTTTCAACTTCCACCGTTGTGTGTAACATCTCCCACAAATGTCACATTTGTAAGATTTTTTCTTTGTGCCAATATCAGACTGACTCTCTGACTCAGAGGAGCTGCTTCCTTCCTGATCTTTGCTCTCAACCACTGGAGAGACACGAAGGGAAAGCTGCTCTGTTCTTGTCTCTTCTTCACTCATATCATCTCCCTGAAGAGTAGAAGTCTCAATCAAAGCAACAACCTGCTTCTGGACAAGCTGCTCTCCCTCCTGACTGCTGCAGAGGTCCTTCTGGTCCTGTCCAGTTGGTAAATGTTCTGGTGGCTGCTGTTCATGTTGAAGCACTGAAGAATCTAGCTCCTCTTTTCTTATATAAGTTAGTGGATATTCCAATTCCTCATGTTTGAGCAGTGTAGGGTCTGGCTCATCCTCTTCTTTTTTAATCCATTTTGGTTCTAGTCCCATCTGTTCCTCTTCAGTCCACTGATGTACTTTCTCGTTATGATTGAACTTGTTTGCCAGGCTGAAGTCTTGTTGAATGCCAGAAGCTTCTTCCTCATAGGAGACACTTGGCTGTTGGAGGTCTGTGGGAACACAGGATGACGTCATTAATATAATTTAATTGATGACTATCTCATGGATCATCCTCGTTCAATACTTTACTGTTAAAAACTGGTGTTTTTCATTTTTTGCAACAGACGCAGCTTGGTCTCTCAAATTCACATTAAAATGTATTAATATTCAATTTAACAGTCTTGAGGATTTTGCACTTTTAGCTTCAGCTGGATTAAGACAGGATTACAGTTTTGCTTTGCTAGATCACGGCTGTGCAACCTGCAGCTCTGTTACTCACTTAATATTATTTAAGAATTGAAAGGTGGCTATACTCTTAAATATCTAAGTAAAAGAAATAACGCACAGAGACGTAGTTCTTGCTGCTAGGCCATAGACGAGCCGGAGATTTATTACACTACCACGGATTCCTCATTACAGTTTCTTCAATTATTTCAGTACTCCAAAAAATCTTCCAAAGTTTCAACAAAAATCTCTCAGAAGTCTTAACATCAACCTCTTTTATACCTTTTTATCTTCATCAGGGTGTGTTGGAAAGTTTCAACCAATGGCGTGCTACTGTTTTGCAGAAAGATTCTGGCACGCTTTATACTGAGTGTGTATTGGAC
>NW_015120712.1:0-1397 GCF_001443285.1 Poecilia latipinna
ATATGTGGCGGGAGCAGTGTGATAAAAATTGGGAACTTAAGTTTAAAAACAATATTTTAATAATTGGTTGCAACAACTCCACTAAAAAGTTACCTTTAAGGCACACAGACCCGCTACAGATGAGGCTTGAGACAATCTCACAATGTAACAATTTTTATTTATTCCACAATTGTTTGTTAATCAAAAATACTAGTCTAAAACCACTCACATTAAAAGTCAGTGCTAGCTCAACTCGGGGATGGAAGTGCAATTCGGGGTAGTGTCCTAAAAGAAAAGAAACACAGCAAACGAAACAAGGCAAAACAAAAGAAAATCGTGCATCAAACCAAAAGGAGTACCACCACCCGGAAAGTCCACCACCAACACCACGAGCTGGCCGTTCCTGTCACAAAAAAATAGGAGAGAGACATTCAAATTACAGACAATACAATTATGCAGTTCAGCCCACAATCAATCAAGCAGCAATAGTCCAAAGTAAGAGTCCGTCCGGGGAGAAACCGATTCGCTGTAGCAGACGCCACTCAGAGCGGCAGTAGAAAGATAGTCCGAGCTGATCACCAATCAGCCAAAATCAGCCACACTGGACGAGTGGTAGGAGCCAGCTTTACGCCGACCAGGACGGCGGGCATGAAACCAGCAAACAGGACGACAGGTAGGCAGTCGACAGATTATCCAGTTAACAGGTGGACTGCCAGTCGGGGACAACCAGAACAGCGGGCAAACAGCCAGCCAAGGACAAACAGCAGCGGCTATCAAAAATAAATGTTAGAAATGGAATCTAAAAGCATGCAAACTTTAGCACTTCACTTACCACTGTGCTCTTTATGTAGTACCTCTAACAGGAAGGAGGAAACGTGGAGCTTGTACAGGCAGCCTGGATATACAACAAAAGCTGAGCTAACAAATGTCAGGTGTGGGAAGATTCTTACCAGAAGGACGATTGATCGGCGGCGATCAGAGCGTCATTAAGCGCATTGTTTGAGCGCACGCATTAATTTGCAGCTGTTATACAGAAAATGTAAATAAATCACAAGTAATAAGCTTGCTTGAGAGAGGTGAAGCCTGCCTTACCTAGCGTGCAGCACCAACAAACGCCGCTGTCTGAACCGGAAGGAAAACAACGTCATGTCAACCAGGTGAGGGAGGGTCCTTTATATACAGGCAGCCAGCGCCACAACCAATTAAATTCAGGCACTTGTGTGGTGCGTTCAAAGGCCACAGGCATACTGCCACAAATACAATTAAAACTTCTCGTGTGCAAATTATTTATGCGCAAATCTCTGCTTAAAGTGCAGTGCTAAATAAAGTGCTTGTTAATAAAGTGCAAAAAGTGCTTTTAAAGTGCTAAACAGTGACTTAAATAAAAATAGACCCAGTAATGAAGCTCTCTTCATTAC
>NW_015120713.1:0-1397 GCF_001443285.1 Poecilia latipinna
GACTAAGCTGTACTTGTACAATTCATTATGTTAAAATCAGTGCTCAGTGTTAAATTAGCCAAAATGCTAATGTTAGCGTGAAGGCTATCAGTAGCATGTGGGGCATCACTAGCATGTTGTCTGTCATTGACTTACTCCATTGAGTATACTAAACATGGCAAATAAGTAAGAAAATTTTGAAACTTTCAGTAAGCTTAATTTAATGAGCACACTAATTCAATGTGTAACTGTGGTTTGTTTAAACCAGTCACATAAAGCCCAAAAGAGCAATTACCTGATGTGAAAAATGTCGAGGCTTTTATTTTGAAATTGTCAGTAAGCTTCATTTTAAATGGCCACACTAATCCAATGTGTAACAGTGGTTTGGTTAATCCAGCTATATAATGTCCAAAACAGCAAGTAGTTCTAAATGCCAGCTCAGCCCTTCTCTGTAATAATTGAGTGTTCCACCATGTTGTAGTTCTGACCTTCTGCTCTCTGTCAGTTTTGATGAAAAAAGCAGTCCGAACAACTGCTTCCTGTTCAGGATCCGTAAGGCCGATCCAAAAACCGTTTGAAGCATATGAGAGGGCTATTTGTCATCTCCAATACTTCCGCGATTCATATCTGTAGCTCAATCACAGTAATAGCAGTGATGAGAGAAAAATGGTGTGCGCTGAGCTCAGAAATTTTTCAGAAAAGTCTGAAAATGAATGGGTGAGAGCCTGAGGTTACTCTGTCACATGATTTCGCTCTGAAGCACCTTGACAGAAAACCGTCAGCCCTAGAGAAATTTTGAAGACATTTTACCGGAGCAGGCATGCGTATCAATGTCATGACCGACTTTCATATCAATAGAGCAAGTTTTGCAGCCATGAGAGCGATTACAAAATTATTTTGGGGTCAAAATTCAAACTCCGTTTCTCACTCTAAAAAAGAAGCAGTTGGTTTCAGTTACACTCTGCGTTCCGGCAGTTGGAAATTTCGTTCGTTTTTAACTTTTTACTTTGCCATTTTTACACAGAACCCCAATAAAAATAATAGCCCAGATGCCGGGATCAAGCCGCACATTTTGATACCTTTTTTGTGGGGTTTCTTGCAGCAGTACGAGCCGCATTAACGGTGACGGAAGAATAATAAATACTAGAAAAATTCCTGCAGAAATTTTGAGGGGCCTGCCAAAGTGTGCCCGTCGGTTTTTAATCCAGCGTTCTGATGCAAAAAATTAGCATTAATGCTAAAGAAAGCTGCAATGTAATCAATAACCTGTGGAGAGTCAGAAGCATGTGGACTAAGCTGTACTTGTACCATTCAGTATGTTGCATACGGTAAAATTAGCCAAAATGCTAATAATAGCATGAATGGTATCAGTAGAATGTGGGGTATCACTACCATGTTGTCACCCATTGACTCAGTCC
>NW_015120714.1:0-1396 GCF_001443285.1 Poecilia latipinna
CTCAGGCAAACATGTGACGCAGTAGCGGAACAAGACGGCGTCGGCCGGGGGCGGGGCTAATGACCGGGCCCAAATAATAAAGCTCATGATAATTTAACTTTACAACATGGACATGCCCGCAACAGCGGAGCTAACAAGTTTCATCACCAGAAAGAGCGACTATGTAATTTTAAAGTCCATCTGACATGAAGTACAACAAACCAAGGGAAGAACAGAAACATCAGGCTACTGGTCACTAATGATGAAACAACACAAATTCAAAACATGTTAACGTAGTCCGTAGCTCTAGCTAGTTTGCCATTTGTTGCCAAGTGACTGATGATAATGTTGGTGACAAGCTTTACCCAGAATGCACCTGGAGACAATAAGGACGATTCATTTGTAGTTTTGTGTGTCATAAAGTTAAATATAAGAGTGAAAATAAAGCCAGTCATGTGGCACAACATTTTATTAAATTTATTCAATATTTTACATCCACTATGTCACTAAAATCAGTCAGTCTGGTAAGGTTTTTAGCAACCATGAGTCAACAATGGGGCACCCTACTATATAATCTACTGGGGTGTGCATAGTCTTTAATGGTAGAGGGCTGATAAAAAAAATTTGGATAACTAAAAAGCATGTTCTGCCTTCCATGGGCCCTGTCAGGTTCACTCTGCTGCAACCACCACCCTACTTGTAGCTCCTTCCTTGAAATGATGTTAAATATGTTACAATTGTGGGACGAACTGTCTTTTATTGATTTCTAAATCAACACCAGACTGAGTGTTGATTTAGAGTGTTAGTGTTAATTTAGAAATCAACACTGGACTGGATTGCTTTTTGTTTAACTCTTTTGAACTCTTTAGTGAGTGTTAGGGAAACCAACACTCACTAACACTCATGTTGTTGAATTAACACTGTATTTTTAACATACAACACTTACACTGGAAATCTAACACTTTTGAATTTGCTGTGTGGTGAGCCGATCAAACAGAACAAAACGATACAGCAGGGGGCCAACCCTATACAGGGCCGTCGAAGCCCCTACTAGTACCAGACTAAAGAAAAAACGAACCTAATGCAAAAAAACGATCGAAACCAGGACAACCGGTCCCACCAGGCCAAAATCACAATGAAAAAGCAAACAAACAAAGGCTAACAGAAATACCGCATGGCAGGCTGGAAACGCCCACAGCAACTGGACGTGCGCGCACCGCACCAAGACGCGTCCCCGGTGGTGGTGGAGCGAGCGGAAGTGAGTGGAAGGGCAGATTTCCAACATGCTGAAACCCAGTCCATTTATAGGCGGACCAACAGCGCCACAAATTAACGTAACCAAATGACCAAAAATAAGAAATTATCCAAACTACAAAATATATTAACAAAATGTAATTCAACTAAAGTCTTTAAGAAA
>NW_015120715.1:0-1395 GCF_001443285.1 Poecilia latipinna
CAAAATGCCGTCCTGGGTGATTGCCCATGTGCCGATATCAGAAACCGCTATGTTGGGGGTTTTGTGGATTTTCTTCTGGAATCGCGATGTTTGTGACTGGAATCGGTTCGTGTGGTGTGTTGGTCCTGCCTTGTGGCTGAACAGGAACCGATCGAACCTGTTGTTCTTTTATCAGCTCTGTGATCACAGAGGTTTGGAGAATCGGCCGACAATCCTTAAATCTTGCCGTCTAAACCAGACTTAAGACTCACAAGATCTACTCATCTCCTCTCGACCACTGCCCAAACGCTCTCTGACTCTGGTCGCTATGGTAACGTTTACATATCCCTTCAAAATAAGATACAGATGCGCCACAAAAACGAGCATTTTACTTTCGTGAAAATTTTAACTCACGATGACTAACGGGAGCCCTGAGCTTGTTTCTCTGCAACGAGACGGTCCCATCTGGGAGGGATGGGAGACAATGACACCTGAAGTGTTGCTTATATCCACAGCCTGCTTGGTCTCTAGTGGCAAAGCAGCTTGAAGCTTCAATGCCTCATTAGCAGCCGGTCGCCGCATGTTACACAGAGCGGCTTGTAATGTGGGACTCACCTACCGGTCCGGGATAAATCCATCCTCCTGTCTCTTCTCTGGGCCTTTTCCCCTTTGCAAAGAAACTTTCCAAAGACATCTGATCTGTTTCTTACTCATTTTGCTGCTTGTGGGCTCAATGTTGGCACGCAAGTAACTGAGAGAATCCGGTTAAAGGATTTTCAAAATAAAAGATCCTCCAGACTTAAATAATACATAAAAGGAAATATTGAATTATTTTATAATTAAATAATTGGGTCATTTTTCTTGTATTTGTTTTGTTTGGGCACAACATTGGTACAGGCTTTAGAGTGGATGTGCAGATTAATCCTCTGATTTTTTTTTTTTTTTAATTTTCTCTGAGGCGGTAACGCCATAGGAGGGTTTGTCAATAAAGCTTGAGCTTTGTTAATGGTTTTGTTTATGACATCTGCAAAGAAAGCCTCCCTTGCATGTTTTAGTGTTGTGTGATAGTTACGTAATCTTTCTTTATAGATATCATAATAAATATGAAGTTGAATTTTACGCTATTTCCATTCGGCCCTACGGCAGAGTTGACTTGCAGATTGAACAGTTTGTGTATTTCTCCATGGAGATTTCTTCCTACCAGTCACAACCTTCACTTTGACGGGGGCAATGTAATCAATGACATCTGAAATTTTAGACTGAAAATAATCTACCAACTTATCTACGTCAATAAGGGCGAGGAAGAAGAGTAGATTTGATGAAATGTTTCTGCTGAGTTTTCTGTGAAAGTACGTTTTGTGATAGTAGCTTTTTGTCCAAGTGGGTTAACGGATAAAGAACTGTCAAAGATAACAG
>NW_015120716.1:0-1395 GCF_001443285.1 Poecilia latipinna
CAGCTCACTCTTTGGTTACCTAGCAACAACCTGTTGTGTACCTGCACAGCAGCAGTTTCAGGTTTCACCACTGTGCCTCAAAACAAACAACGGAGTGGAGGGAAAACTGATGACAAAACAGGAAACATCACGTTATTGGTGGGCATTAATCGTACTATCAACGATCATGATGAATTTCTTATGATAAGAATTTAGATATATTGTTGTCACCATAAATTCCAATTAATGATGTCCGTATTGTCTGGGTTGTTATTCTTTGCCACAGTTTGTTCAATGAGGGCATTGATAAATCTCAATAAATATGAAAATATAATGTGCTGTTTAGTGATAAAAATTATATTTCCTTATACGACTGGTGTCCCAAAGAAGCATATTACAATCACAGCTGCTTAAAAAAGACGTATCAAATAGGTCTTAATGTCACTGTTATCGTTATCACAAAATAGCATTATTAAGATTAGACAGATGACAGATCAAGATAAGTTACTAATAAAAAGGCAAAAATAGTGAAAAACAAAGAGTAACAAATAACTCCCAACAGGTGAGGCAAAAAAGGACAAATGGCAGCATCCTAAAAACAAGAAATCTACAGCAAAAACAGAGAAGTCTGGAATGGACAGAGATATTTCTTGTTCTTCTGAACCTTTGTGTCTCATGTTCAGAAACAGTGGTTCATATTAGTAGCAATAGAAATTAGTTGACTCCATTTAACCCAGGTTTGACATTCTGGTATACAAGGAAGAGTACACGAGAGTTAATATAAGTATCACATAATACCAGAACTTAAATGCATTTTTGATTTTACAATTTTTTTTGTCATTTCTTTTCCTATAAAGCACTTTTAATTATTTTAAAGTACATGAGTGGGGCAACAAACTTACCTTGCTCTAGTAATAAACATAAAGATTGAGTGTAAAATGACAATTTATTTAATAAACAAAGTTTCAGTTGTCAGTACTCAGGTGAAAATAGTCAGTGCTAAGTATGGGGCAAGTTGGGAAAAAGTCAGTTAATTACAAGCAATTATTCCTTACTGATTAATTAGAAAAACAAAAATAACATCACACATTTAGAAACAAACCATCAATTGTTATTGATAATTAAATATGCTGAAACAACACTGATGATGATTAAATGATTTGGGGGCAAATTTTACTGTGTTCCTTAACTTCTGGGAGTGTGTGTGGGGTTGTCTGCGTACATGTGGGTGTGCGCGCATGCACGTGTGTGTGTGTGTGTGTGTGTGCGTGTGTGTGCGTGTGTCAGCATGCTTGGGAGGGTCAAGACTAAGTCTGAAGCGATGCAGCAACTGTTGATGCTTTAAGTCAGTGGTTCCCAAACTTTTTCTGGGCCCCCCCTATGGCTTACAAATAGCTGTCTGGTCGTCTGGTTGAA
>NW_015120717.1:0-1268 GCF_001443285.1 Poecilia latipinna
TAGTACCTTAAGCAAGTATGCCTCTGCCACTTAATCTCATTTCCTTGAATGTCAAGGGTTTAGGCCATGTGATCAAAAGAGGAAGGAAATTTTGACTTTTTTGAAGAAGCAAAAAGCTGATATTGCACTTATCCAAGAGACTAGGCTATCCAATGTGGAACATCTGAAACTAAAAAGAGACTGGGTGGGCAATGTTTATTTTTCTTCTCATTCGCAGAACAAAAAGGGCACAGCCATCCTTATCAATAAGAAACTCCCCTTTACCCTTGTATGTGAGGAAAGAGATTTGGAAGGTAGATTTATTCTGATTAAAGGTTCAATTGCTGACCAATCTATAACCATACTCAATGTCTACGCCCCTAATAATGATTCACCTGACTTCATTTCGCAAGTCATTTTATTGTTTAGTCAGTATTGTGATGGTTTTGGCTTGCTGGATGGCGATTTTAATTGCATAATGGATGCTGGTTTGGACAAATCCTCCTTGGCACATGTATCCAACCCCAAAGCCTCCTCTGCTCTTAAAGAATTATGTTCAGATATTGGGTTGGTTGATGTGTGGCATCAGCTGAACCCCAAAGTAAAAGACTACTCTTTTTATTCACATCCTCATAACTCATATTCTAGACTTGATTATTTTTTATCCCAAAAACCTATCTACATTCTGTTCTGTCTTGCTCTATGGGTTCAACTGCCCTTTCAGATTATGCCCCTATTTATTTACAATTTGAATCTACATTTAATACTATGAGGACTCCCATCTGGAGATTTAATAATTCTTGAATAGCAACTCTTTTTGTACCTTTGTTAGGAATAATCTTTTACAGTACTGGTCTGACAATGAATCTTCTCCAATTTCTTCTGCCATGATTGGGGATGTGGCCAAGGTCACTTTACGAGGGCAGCTCATTTCCTATAGCTCTTTTCAGAAAAGAGTTTTGGAGGAAAACAGAAAAAAACTAGAGAATGAGGTGTTTAGGTTGGAGTATGTACATAAACACTTTCCTACGTCAGGGAATCTCAAGGCATTAGTTGCTGCTAGGACCAAGCTAAATATGGACTATACTCTCCATGCCCAGAAGCTGTTACTCTATACTAAGCAGAAATATTACAAGTTTGTTAACAAATCAAGCCGTCTGCTTGCCTATCAATTAAAGAACCAAATCAATGATCGCACTATCAATATGATAAGAACATGCAACGGGATGTTACCTATGATCCGTCTGCTATTAATAACACTTTCAAAGACTTTTATAAATCCCTTTACA
>NW_015120717.1:6905-8299 GCF_001443285.1 Poecilia latipinna
TACAGTACTTGGTTAAACTATGATCTGGAAACCGGAGCACCAGATATGCAAAAATCTTCCTCCAGACTTTGTGTGCTACCCTGACACTGCAGTCATCCTGGACGGGGATGATATGACTTACAAGATTTTTTTTCATATCAGATTTGATTTTAATCGATTCCTCCTGCCCTCAATTTCTATAATAAAATCACAGAAAATACTTTCAAAAAGTGCCTTTATTTCAATCATCTGTTCTGTGAGTTGTATGAGGGAGCATAACGGTCAGGATCCAAGAAATTTTAATTGCAAGAATGCAGTCATCGTTACAGCAGAATAAAGATGTGATTTTATAACAATGTCTTAAAATTACAAGAAGTCGTTTTAATGAGAAATAAAGATTCAGATTGATCTGACTAACCAGCTCAGTCCATGTGGTTCTGACATTTGTCAGTAATCAACAGGATGTACATTTCCACCTCAACTGACCAGGTAAGCATTAAGGTAAAAATAAAAAATAGAGCAAATACTGTAAACAAAATGGAAAAAGAGCAACTGATAGAAATACTTTCTATATAAAGAAAAGCAAAAACGTTAATAGCAGGAGAAAAGTTGTTGGCAACATTAGCTGAGCCGATCTCTCCCTCCAGGAAGCCATGAAACAGAACTTCTGTCCAACTCCAACTATGATAAAGATTAAAAAAAGAAAGAAAACGGGAAGTTAAAATAACAAATAATGCCACTTTAATAATTCAGATCTAAGGCGTTCTGGAATCTATTAATGCCATTTTACAAATTTCACAAATCAATTAGAAGGTTTCACAAGTGTTTTATTTATCTGCTGTTAGTACAGAATAATCTAGTTAGGTTTGAAATGACTAGGTGTTGTAGTTTTTAAAGTACAACACATTAAAAAAGCTCAAGATAGTGAAAAATTAAGTGTAATCGCCCTTTAGCTATTTTCCGAATTAGATGCTACATTGGGAAGCTAACTTCAGCTTCGACTGATAGCTGGGGCACAATATAGACAGATCTATATATGTTTATATAGATATATATCTATATCTATCTATAAAGCATAGATATGTAGATTGCACACTGCACAGATAATCAAACCACTGAACGTTTACATAGCACCTTTGTAAGCTTGTCCCTGTTAGCTACGTCAGACATGAGGCATTATGGTGAATACAAACGATTTATTAACTTACCTTTGAAGTTATTGTGAAGTTTTGACACATCCAGTTTAAATCCTTTGTTGTTGGAGCGTTTCAGGACGTCTGAATAATTTTATAGGCATCATTAATAGTCCTAAAGCAACTGAGGAGCCACTGTTAACGTCCTGCTGCCTGTGCACCGGAAGCAGTGTATGTGGCAAAAAAAATGCGGAAGTGCTAAAACAGAAGTCCGTGGCATAT
>NW_015120718.1:0-1392 GCF_001443285.1 Poecilia latipinna
ATGGCAGGCACCTATTGTTCTTCACCTAATAGAATGTCTCTTTATTTATATCTTTATTTTTCTTCCATTACCGTTAATGCGGCTCGTACCGCTGCGTGCCCACCCACAAAAGTGGTATCAAATCGTGCGGCTCGATGCCGAGAAGGGAGCTATTATTTTTATTGGGGATCGGAGTTACGATGGCGACGTAAAAAGCGAAAAACGAGCGAAATTTCCAACTGCCGAAACGTTAGAGTGTAACTGAAACCAACTGCCGCTTTTTAGAGTGAGAAAAAGGGTGGAATTTTGACCCCAAAATAATTTTGAAATCGCTCTCATGCGTGCAAAACTTGCTCTATTGGTATAAAAAACGGTCATGACATTGATACGAATGCCTGCTCCGGTAAAATGTTTTCAAAATTTTCCTAGGGCTTACGGTTTTCGGTCCAGGTGCTTCAGAGCAAAGTTTTGGGACAGGACTAACTGACGCTCCTCCCCAGTGTTTTACATACATTTCTGAAAAAGTTCTGAGCTCAGCGCACACCATTTTTCTCTGATCACTGCAATTACTGTGAATAAGCTACAGATATGAATCGCGGTAATAGATGAGATGAGAAATAGCCCTCTCATATGCTTCAAACGGTTTTTGGATCGCCCTAACGGATCCTGAACGGGAAGCAGTCGTTCGGACTGCTTTTTTCCATTAAAACTGAGTGGGTGTCTCATAAAGATAGATAAGTCTGACACACACGCAGGGCAGTTTCATCACTATAGCAACAGAATGCAGAGAGGGAGAACTGCTGGGGTTTGGACTACAAAGACTCTGTAGTTCTAAATATGGCAGAACACTTTAATATAGAGGGCAGAGCAGCATGTCAGAACTACAACATGGCGGAACACTCAATTATTACAGAGGAGGGCTGAGCTGGCATTCAGAACTACCTCCTGTTTTGGGCATTATACAGGTAGATTAACCAAACCACTGTTACACATTGGATTAGTGATGTTATGAAAATTAAGTTTACTGAAAGTTTCAAAATAAAACTCTGCAATGTCCACTCACGAAAGTGCACCGCCATAGGCGGTGCAATGATATAAATCTTTTTTTATGTTTGTTTTCTCAGGATAGTGAACTGCCTTGCTGCGCAAGGCAGTTCATTAACATTAGCATTTCATAGGTGTCTCAAAGACAGAAATCCTTCCCCAGCTTTCAGTCTCTCACACACACAGTACTTGGCTGAGGGCCAATCGCTATAGCAACAGAATCCAGAGAAAGGCAAATCTGCTGGTTTGGACTACAAACCAGCAGCCATAACTGCCATAACTGTAGTTCTATCTATGGCCAAGACTCAGTTAAAACAGAGGCCTGAGCAGCATGTCAGAACTACAACATGGCGGAACACTCAATTATTA
>NW_015120719.1:0-1392 GCF_001443285.1 Poecilia latipinna
CGTGGGCAATAGCAGTGAGACCTGGAGGGGCATGGTTGGGAGAAACGGCCCCCCTGATCGGAACTCGAGTGGTGTCCTGTTGTTGGACTTCTGTGCTCATCACGGATTGTCCATAACAAACACCATGTTCAAGCATAAGGTTGTCCATATGTGCACTTGGCACCAGGACACCCTAGGGTGCAGTTTGATGATCAACTTTGTCAGAGTTTCATCGGATCTGCAGCCATATGTCTTGGACACTCGGGTGAAGAGAGATGCAGAGCTGTCCTCTGACCACTACCTGGTGGTGAGTTGGCTCCGGTGTGGGGGAGGAAGCCAATCAGACCTGGGAGACCAAAACGTGTAGTAAGGGTCTGCTGGGAATGTCTAGTGGAGGCCCCTGTGAGATGGAGCTTTAACTCCCATCTCCGGCAGAGCTTCGAACACCTTCCGAGGGAGGTGGGGGACATTGAGTCTGAGTGGACCATGTTCCGTGCCTCCATTGCCAAGGCGGGTTATCAGGTTGGGCTCTCCAATCTCTGGGGACGAGGTCGCCGAGGTGGTCAAAAAGCTCCTCGGTGGCAGGGCCCCGGGGGTGGATGAGATCCGCCCGGAGTTCCTTAAGCCTCTGGTTGTTGTAGGGTTGTGTTGGCTCACGCGACTCTGCAATATCGCATGGACAATGGGGACAGTTCCCCTGGATTGGCAGACTGGGGTGGTGGTCCCCCTGTTCAAAAAGGGGGACCAGAGGTGTGCTCCAATTACAGGGGGGTCACACTCTTAAGCCTTCCTGGTAAGGTCTATTCAGGGGTCCTGGAGAGGAGGGTCCGTCGGATAGTCGAACCTCGGATTCAGGAAGAGCAGTGTGGTTTTTGTCCTGGTCGTGGAACACTGGACCAGCTCTACACCCTCAGCAGGGTCCTGGAGGGTGCATGGGAGTTCGCCCAACCGGTCTACATGTGTTTTGTGGACTTGGAGAAGGCGTTCGACCGTGTCCCTAGGGGGGCTTTGTGGGGGGTTCTCCGGGAGTATGGGGTACCGGGCCCTTATATACGGGCTGTCAGGTCCCTGTACGACCGGTGTCAGAGTCTGGTCCGCATTGCCGGCAGTAAGTCGGGCTCGTTTCCGGTGAGAGTTGGCCTCCGCCAAGGCTGGTCTTTGTCGCCGATTTTGTTCATTACCTTCATGGACAGAATTTCTAGGCGCAGCCGAGGTGTTGAGGGGATCCATTTTGGTGGCCTTAGGATCGCATCTCTGCTTTTTGCGGACGATGTGGTCCTGTTGGCTTCATCGGAACGTGATCTGCAGCTCTCACTGGAGCGGTTCGTGGCCGAGTGCGAAGCGGCCGGGGTGGGGATCAGTGCCTCCAAATCCGAGGCCATGGTCTTGAGCCAGAAAAGGATAGAGTGCCTT
>NW_015120720.1:0-1392 GCF_001443285.1 Poecilia latipinna
AAAATCTGTCAAGATGCCGGAGTTAAATTTACCGAGGATCCAAAGACGGAGGATCTGGCTGCCAGTGCAGCCCTGTGGCCTCACATCAGCCAATAGGAGAGCAGGAGAAAATCACACATCAGCCAATAGGAGAGCAGGAGAAAAGGCTGTTTTTCTGCTGGCCCTATAGCTCCATAAATGGCCGCCTCATCCAGATCTGAATCATAACTTTGAAGCGAGTAGAAAACAAACTTCAGATCTATGTGGGATTATATTCACAGAGGAATTCTTTATTAGTTCACGACCTAAGTAAACCCTTTCTCTCGTTCTTGTTTTGTTTAATTTATCCAGAACTATTTCTTCTTGCTGCGAGATTTCCAGCTAATATTTTCTCTGAAAGCCAATTTATCTTTCATTTGTCTCAACTCATTGGGTCTAAAAGACAATTAGAAAAGCCATTTTCTTTATTGTAAAGGACAAAAATCTGTTTTTCTACAAGAAACTCACTCCTGTGCTTCAGACACGTCTTCTGGACCAATCAGTGGAGAGACAGAATCCTATTCAGCCACGGATCCAGTAGATCTGCTTCAACAGATTTCCTGGACAAGTGATTCCATACAAGGCAGATGAGTTTGGTCATTGATTGGCTGCTATTCTGAAGGATGTTATGTTATTCTGGTTAATGTTTATGGTTACAATAATCCCACTCAGAATAGGTTTTTATTGTAAATAATATGGAGGACCAGAATTGACATAATAAAAAATAAAAGCATGAATATATAATTTATTTTTCCTTGTCCTTACACATTTGTTGTCATCAAGAAATGTATATATTGTTAATCCACAGTACTCAGCCACGCCCCTAACTCCTCCTAACCTTCAGCGGACTGACTACCGACCAGCTCTCCGTCTCACGGGTCCGAAAAGCCTCTAATTCCTGGGTATTACTGCAAATAAGGATGTAGAGAACTTTTGTTTAAGCTGGGCTCTGGAAAGACTCGTCAAAGTTCTAACTACCTTCATCCAAGACGTTATGACCCGCTTCAGTCCATGATTCAGACATCGGAGTAGCCCCGCCGGTGTCCAAGCTCATAAACCACGTCTGTTCACGGCAGCTCTTTCCCTGTCATTAACGTGCACTTAGATATTTTAGAGACTAGGAATAAGTCCCAGGGTCATTATTTATCTGAACTAAAGAACGTACGAAGCCACCCTAATTTACTAGGACCATTAACATTGATTTCACATTAATCAGAAGAATTAAATCTCATTGACTCAATTAATTTAACTGTCCACAACATCAAATTAGACTTTAGTATTTTTATTAGCAAGCTTTAGCAAGGGAAAAAGACACACAGCAATTACAAAGTATTAAGTAATCAATATTTTTAAGAAAATTTAGAAATTTCACCT
>NW_015120721.1:0-1392 GCF_001443285.1 Poecilia latipinna
TATGGCGTGAAATATAATTTTAGAAGCACTTCTGCCTTAAATTGTCATTATGCAGAGGTGTTTCGTATTTCCTGTGGAATTATGAAATAAAAAAATTAAAGTAAAATTCTGAGATTGTCAGTTTTCAGAAGGGGACAAATAAAACCAATGAGAAAGAGATGAAGCTAGATAGAGAAGTAATCATTTAAATGAAAACCCCTTAGAGGTGTATGCTTTATTGAATTTCCCCATTTTCATTGCTAGCTCATCTGTGACAGCAATAACTGATAAAATGTTTTAGTTGATTAGCTTGTTATTTTGCAATTGCAATACATAATGTGAAGGAATCCACCATTACAAATCAAAGGGATAGCTTAATTTTAAAAAAAAACCAAGGGGGGGCGCTGACCAGATAAGTTTCTGCTGGAAACACCAGAAGGATATTCATCTGTTTCCCAGCAGCAGAGATGAACGGAGGCAGTTTAGAAGGTAAAAGAAATGAAAGTGGGAATTACCAGAAACAGAGAAAAGAGTTGAAAAACAAACCAGAGGGTGTTTGGAGTGTAGTATTGGTGACTCGTCTCCCTCTGCTTGCTTGAATTGCAGTGACCTAGAGCAATTTTTGAACAAATAAGATTGCTTTTGTGTGTGCATTATTTTCTGTTGACATTTGCTAAGCGCTAGAGCTCCTGGCCACAGGAGATAGATGAGGACCCTAAAATGTCTCTGTATGTGCCAGGCCTTTCATGTTACCTTGAGAGTAGCAGCCCTGTTTGTGTAGGGAAAAAGGGAGAGAAGTAGTGTGATTGCCATTCTGTAGACATGCACTGGAGCTTAGTTTCTGGCAGCAGAAGGTAAAGGTTATTGTGCTGCTTTTCTCTCTTGCTGTCTGCTGTCTTTGAGGAAAATAGTCATAAAAATAAAAAAAATGTTCAGTGGTAATCCAGTGTAGATATATATTCCCATTACTGAAGAGACAGTGCGTCTTTGGCAGTTTCCTCATGATGTTTGATGTTTTTGGAAACTTCAAGAAGTCCCCATACATTATATTCAAAGTGTTATACAAACTGAATGGTTGATGAATACGTCAGACATACACTTCCTGGACTTTTTTATTAGGTACACCTTTGTAATTATTAACAGACCCAAACAGACCCAAATCAATGATGAGGAGAAAATAGCTTGCTGAAGTTCAAAGCGGGCCTCAGAATAGAACTCATCTGAAGAAAGAGAATTTAAGTGGCATGACTGACTGTGAAGTCAGATTTCCAGCAGACTTGTGCTCTGCCACAACATCTGACAAACAATAGAAAATAGGGTGAGAAACTAGTTGCCTCACATTCACTACTGTTATAAGAATGGACCAAATAAGGGACACTGATGTTTTTAAGTGCTTTTAATACCCAACATCAA
>NW_015120722.1:0-1391 GCF_001443285.1 Poecilia latipinna
ATAGCACTTAAATAAAAGTCCAACAAGAATATTCATTTAGAATTAAAAATAACTTGCCCTGAACTACCATGATAGATATGATGTATGTAATAATCAATCAAGCTGCTCCTGTCCAATAAAAGTGTGTCATTAATGAAGGGGAAAAAACTGGATATTTTTGAACATGGGGGAAGGTGGAGCGCCCGGAGTGAACCCACACCTACACGGAGAGACATTTCCCACCGTGCAGTCCTTCTTTTTAATATTAAAATGCCCAATTAACAATAATACCAGCTCTTTTTCCAGTTCCTGTTTCCAATTCTACAGGAATTAATATTAATATCTGGGTTTTCTTATTATTTTCTTATATATAAACATTTCATATATTTAAATGAATATTAACAATTAAATATTTAAAATATTTTTTGTCATCTTGATATAGATCTCATCCTGCTTTCTTTTATAATGCTTAATATTTGTAGAGATTTTTTTATTTAAACCAACTTTGGAGAGTAAATGTCATAAATAGTTGATTTAGCTGTATTAAAGAGAGAATACAAACCAGTAATAACATCTGTTTAATGGTTTATGATTGTTTATGTTAAAGTAAGTTGGTTACATTTATAATGCATGGGTTACTTTTTTTACATTACTTTTATGTTTGTTACAATCCAGGTCAGATATTTTTCAGGTTTGAATTTTTAAGCATTAATTTCCTGATTGTAAATCACTCCTTATTAATGTAATCAATGCTAGCAGAAGTAAGTAAAGAACAGATATATCAAGAATCTTTTTTGATTTGATACAAACTCTTATTACTGAAATTAAAGTGTCTAATTATTTGAGTGTTTGATTGATTGGAACTGAGTTAAAATCACTAGAAATAACAAACTAATACATGTGAAATAATCATCAGTTACTGACAATATCACTGAGTATTACTAAAGCACAACAACAATCAAAATGCCTCTTAAGTAACTTCAGAGTATTAAAACATACTACATATGAAGACCAGGTGTTAAATTGAGCTGGACTGACTGGGATGAAACAAATGTTTTAGTTTATCTTCAGATGTGACACTTTTTACTTCCCATTTACTCCAGCAGGTCAATCCAGACTAGATTCAAATTCCAGCTGACAAATAATGTCTTGTTGTAGCTATAAATACAGTGGACAGCCGTAAGTCAGAGAAATGTGAATGTGTTGTCTGACAGTCTATATTAGCCTTTTTATCTGTCTTTGTTTTGAGCTCAGTTGGACCTGTGTGATTTTGATTATCCCAGATATAAATATATCCACATAACATATATGTGTAAAAAAGCAAAGAGTTAAACAGGAAGGTGGAGTTTCAGAAAGATCAGGAGTTTTTAAAGCAACACTGACCCGATTTCATGGTATTAAATGACAAAGTC
>NW_015120723.1:0-1391 GCF_001443285.1 Poecilia latipinna
GTGTCCTGCAAACTTTGCTTTAATTCTACTTTTTTCTATTTAATCATAAAAAATCATAGTCAGGCAGAAAGAGAGTCATGTAACAGGAAAAGAGGAACCGAAAGGAGAGCAGAGGTAACCAAGACATTAGGTCATTAGAACAGACATCATGTCTCCAAGATGGTGATGGATATGAGATCATCTGTCCAAGCAGTCAGTACGGAGGAAACAGGTGCAGAATTCAGACAGGGAACTGAAAGTGCAGCTCAGGAGAAATAAAGTTCATCTGTAGTCTGAGGCTAACCAAAGAACAGTTGACGTCAAGTAAAAACGTCCATGAGGAAAGAAAGTGTGTGGCTGCTGATAAGAATAAAAAGACACCAGACAGAAGGATCGGGGTTCTTTGTTCCGCAGCGTTCGAGTCGAGCACACATGGAGATGCAGAATCAACGGAGGGCTGCATGATGATACCCCGGGACGACTGCTCGCTGCACAAGGAAGGAACAAGATCCGTTTACCCACAACCCGGGATTCTGATTCGACTGCGGCCCTGCACTCAACCCAAGGGATTACATCGATGCTGCAGTGGACATGGGGAATATACCAAGATCTTTTGTGGATTAAGAACTGAGTTCGTTGAGGATTCTCACCAGTTCAACTTTGGATTTATTCTAAAAGGATTCTGTCAAGACAAAGACAGGACTCCATCCATGGACGTTAAAGTTTTCTGCTGCCAAGATCGTCTCTGCATCTGGGTTAAAGTAATACTGCCTCCCCCAAAGCCTTTATTTAGATTAAGACACAGTGTAGGGTTAAAAGTAGGAGTGATTTCTGATAATTCTTAAAAGTTTTAATTTCTTAATTTTTATTGAAATGCTGTATGTCTTTTCCCTTGCTAAAGCTTGCTAATAAAATACTAAAGTCTAATTTGAAGTTGTGGACAGTTAAATTAATTGAGTCATCTAGATTTAATTTCTCTGATCATTGTAAAATCAATGCTTATGGTCCTAGTAACTTAGGGTGGCTTCGTACGTTCTTTAGTTCAGATAAATAATGTCCCTGTGACTTATTCCTAGTCGCTAAAATTATCTAAGCCGGAAACAAGTGCACGTTAATAATGAGGGAAAGAACTACCGTTAACAGATGTGGTTCATGGGTTCGGACACCGGCAGGGCTACTCTGATTGTCTGAATCATGGACTGAAGCGGGTCATAACGTCTGGATGTAGGTAGTTAGAGCTTAGACGAATCTTTCCCGCGCCCAGCTTAAACAAAAGTTCTCTAAATTCTTATCTGCGGTAATACCCGGGAATTAGAGTCTTTTCGGACCCGTGAGACGGAGAGCTGGTCAGTAGTCAGTCTGCTAGAGTTGGGAGGAGTTAAGGGCGTGGCTGAATACTGAGAATTAACAAT
>NW_015120724.1:0-1390 GCF_001443285.1 Poecilia latipinna
CTTACCGTAGCTCTCGTTGTTGGGTCGATGATGGTGCTCGTCACAGAAGCAGCCATACACACCATTTTTCTTACCACACCACTCATGCTCTGCACAGTCCAGCTGTTCACAGGGGTCCGTCTCAGCTGAGTCAAATATAGCAGAAAAGGCCAAGAAAGTTTAAAAACAAACATTGCATAAAATCAATCAGTAACTCATTGTGGTGATAATTTATTGAGCAAAACAAACATACCACAACGCAAAGGAGAGCGCCAGTCAGGGATGCTTAGACCTAAATTGGTGCAGGTTTTCTCATAAGCAGAGACGGCAGAACATAACATGCCATTGGCTGGTGTGTAGAGGCAGAGATCGTAAACACAGGAAGTGAAAAATGGTTGGGGGTCAGAATGCAGGTGACAAGAACTGAATGGGCCGCTGGTGTTGGTGATGACTCTGCAGAGTTCTGTGTATTCTTCTATGAAGCGACAGTCACTTAGTCTGTCACCACTTCTCTCATCATTGGATCCGCATCTAGAAAAGTCGTTAGACATTTAAAAAATTTTAGACAGTCAATTTCTGAAAAAATGTTTGCAATGGTTGAGATTTTTAGGTTAACTATGGAAAATGAAGTCTGAGCTCACCCTGCTTCGCTTGTCTCTGATTTCCAGCTGTGGCCAAACTGGTTGTCGTTTTCCGCCAAAGTACCGTTGGGCAAAACTTTGTCATCAGTGGGATCACCATTGAAGTTCCCACACATTCCAGTGACTCTGTTCTGGTAGTTGCGGCCCATCCTGACCAGTAAAGTACTGGAGCCATCAAACTGGACTACAACATCGACAGCATCAAACACTATGTAACTTCCCTGCCTCATCACCTGACCAAACGTTCCTGCAGTCGTGGGAAGAGAAACCTCAGCTCCATTTACCTGTTATGATGAGAGTTCAGAGAGTAAACCAACTTTGGGGAAAGAAAACAGATTTTTTATCCTGTATTTAAAATAAAACTTACCTTCACTCTCTTGTAAGGTCCGAGCCTGACATGAACACTCTCTGGAGGATTTGAGAGGTATATATCAACTGATGACACGAAAGACACAAGGTTGTTTCCTCTGTGTTTGTTGGTGGCCACGACTTTGTACTGAGTTTCATTGCTGCTGTGTCTCAAACTCTCAGTGATGATGTAAGAGCATGATCCCTGAAAATGAGCCAAGGCTCCATCAAAGGTGACGTAATGTGGGTCACCCCATACTGTACAGGTAGACATGGCATCATAACAGCCCAGCTGGCCATCTCTGATGGTGCACTCTTGTGCAGGAGTGCATGATGAGGGGCCGCAGGTCAGGGCATTGGGGGCTTGGCATTTACACCGTTGGGAGCAACCGTCTGTCCAGAAGGACTCACCAGCCTGCAAG
>NW_015120725.1:0-1390 GCF_001443285.1 Poecilia latipinna
TTTTTTTCCATCTTGGTTTTTTTTTTTTTTTTTTTTTTTTTGGTATCTTTGTAAGAGTTGTTGGCAAAATTTTCCCGTGGGCTAAAGTAATTAACAAAACGCCACATACTAATATTGTTTAGCATTCAACCCTGTGGTTTGCTGCTGGGTAAACACAGCAGAAGAAAAGAATGTGACCTTGTCTGGCAAAGAGCCCATCTGAATGAAGCTTTGCTGCACTGCGACTCATCTAAATTATAGAGTTGGTGCTAAGCTGTCTCATACCGATCGAGTGCTGGACTATATGCATTATATACAGTATGTGTATTAGTCTTCTTGACCTGATTTAAATAACCTTTATCGGCAAAGCTGAAGAGTTAAGTCTTTAACCTCGTTAACACGTCCATATGGTGTCGTTGTACCCCAGAGTACTGTAGTCAACACAAAGATTTTTTTTCCACTTCAAAAATGCATTTCGACGTGTAAATTCACACAGTTGAGGTTTCCCAGTGCACAGACGTATGCAGTTACTCGGATCAGTTATAAACCCTTTAGGGTAGGTAGTATTTTGGATTGGATGACGCCTTTAGATCATTTCAGGTTGGAGAGTCGGGGAGATAATTTCAAACATTCGTTACGCTGTTTGAGTTTTCCTTAAGCAGTTTTTACCGTAGGAACGTGGCCACTTCTTCAAGGAATGATGGCCCCATCTGAGAGGACTGAGTAAGAACACTAAACCACAAAATAATAAGCTGATTTACATACTTTACTTGTCAGTGGTCAAAGTACGATGTCTGAACAGAACAGAAAGCTTTCTGTAAAAGTTTCATCACCCCTTGGACTTGAAAGGCCAACGTCTTTCAATGGGATTTATGTTGTGGATTATGACACTTTTTATGGCTGAACAGAAGCAAAATTATTTTTCTAGCATCAAAACAGCTTCACCTATTACAGCTAGAAACCAGCTATCAGGTCTGACACCTGGGAGAAACCCCCAGAGTCGCATAAAGACAGTTACAAAGTCAGTCTTCAATCACCTGAAGAACATTTCCAGGGTTAACGGACATAATGTTCCAGCAAGATCTAGAGAAACTCATCCATACGTTTATCTTTAGTCGCACTGATTACTAAAAATAAATAAGATCAGTTGATCCAAAACGTTGCTGCTCACGTTCTCACTGAAACCAGGAAATAGAGAACATCACGATGGTTCAGATCTTCTTCCATTGGCTCCCTGTCTGAGTGAACGCGTTCAGGTATAAACGCGTTCAGCGTTTATACCTGAACGCTTGGCCTTGTTGAGACGGTTTGAGGCAAAAGTAATACGGAAATAAACAAATTCACACAAAAATATATAACCCAAAATAACATCTATCCATGCATTTTCTAACACCCTTGTCCCTTTGTGGGG
>NW_015120726.1:0-1390 GCF_001443285.1 Poecilia latipinna
GCGCCTGCTTACCAGCAAGTTTCTGGAGGTCCATATGGCGTCTTTGATGGTGGCAAGGGTGAGCCACATCTCTGTGAAGTCTTTCTTCTCCATTTTCTGGTGGCTCACCCCGTACAGCACGAGCTGTAGATCGAGGACCTCCCTTGCTGGTAAGTATGGGAATTGCAAGGAGCCGGCCTCTGCCCACAGGTCCCTGGCAGCGCTGCACTCCCACAGCAGGTGCCTCACCGACTCCGGCGCGCCACAACCGGGTCGGGGGCAGATGGAGGTCGCCGACATGCCGCGGGAGTGCATAACGGCTCTGACCGGGAGGATCTCATGGGCCACCATCCAGGACAGGTCCTGGAGTCTGTTCGGAAGGACGGGATGGCCCACATTGCGCCAAACCGTGGTGGCGTCTCCACGCAGGAGGCCGCGCACTGGAGTCGCTGGTTCCCGGTCCTGCACAACAGAGATAATAAAACGATGGTTAGTTAAAATCCCGATCTCCTCTCCTTCCAGTTTAAAATGCTGTAAAAATTTCTGTATAAAAGCGTATGCTGGTGGGAGGTTAAAAGCTACTGGTTTTTTAAAATCACTCTTTAAAAGTTTCAATTTCCTCAGGTAAGATCCAAACCAAAATCTATTCATTGAATTTGTCTTTGGATTGTTAAAAATGTCCATGGCTTGTTTAAAATGAGTGCTGATATAAAAGCTGCCTAAAAACAGGTACAGGTCTGGGACTCCTTTTCCTCCTTTCTCTTTGGGTTTTGTCATGATTTCTTGTTTTAGTCTTTCCCATTTGGAGTCCCAGATAAAATAAAATATGTCCCGTTGCAGCTCTAAAAACACTCTCCTAGGAGGAATAAAAACAGAACTGGTTCGTAAAAACACGGGTAAAATCACTGCTTTTACAATTAAAATCTTCCCCTCTATTGTTAAGTTCCTCATTGACCAGAAACCTAATCTTTGTTTTACTTTTCGTGTTATTTCTGTCCAGTTTGTTTTTCCTTTGCCATTTTTATCAAATTTAACTCCTAAGATTTTCTGTTCTTCTTGGGTCACCTGAAACTGAAGTCCTATTTGTTCACTGTTTTTCCATGGTGCTTTTGTTTTTTCTTTATTTAATTTGGAGCCTGATGCTTTTCCGAACCAGTCTGTTAATTGGAAAACTCTATCTACTGATAAAAGATCTGTACATAAAATGTTAAAATCATCCATATATAAAAGACATTTGGCCACCTGCCCTCCACTCCCCGGTATAGTTACACCTGAGATCAGTGGGTCCCTTCTCAAGATCTGCGCGAGCGGCTCGATGCAGGTCACGTAGAGAAGGGCGGATAACGGACAACCCTGACGGACACCGCAGTTCACTTTCACTGCTTTTGTCAGAAACCCGTTAACCATGAAT
>NW_015120727.1:0-1390 GCF_001443285.1 Poecilia latipinna
GTGTCCTGCAAACTTTGCTTTAATTCTACTTTTTTCTATTTAATCATAAAAAATCATAGGCAGAAAGAGAGTCATGTAACAGGAAAAGAGGAACCGAAAGGAGAGCAGAGGTGACCAAGGCATTAGGTCATTAGAACAGACATCATGTCTCCAAGATGGTGATGGATATTAGATCATCTGTCCAAGCAGTCAGTACGGAGGAAACAGGTGCAGAATTCAGACAGGGAACTGAAAGTGCAGCTCAGGAGAAATAAAGTTCATCTGTAGTCTGAGGCTAACCAAAGAACAGTTGACGTCAAGTAAAAACGTCCATGAGGAAAGAAAGTGTGTGGCTGCTGATAAGAATAAAAAGACACCAGACAGAAGGTTCGAGGTTCTTTCTTCCGCAGTGTTCGAGTCGAGCACACATGGAAATGCAGAATCAACGGAGGGCTGCATGATGATACCCCGGGACGACTGCTCGCTGCACAAGGAAGGAACAAGATCCGTTTACCCACAACCCGGGATTCTGATTTGACTGCGGCCCTGCACTCAACCCAAAGGATTACAACGATGCTGCAGTGGACATGGGGAATAGACAAAGATCTTTTGTGGATAAAGAACTGAGTTCACTGAGGATTCTCACCAGTTCAACTTTGGATTTATTCTGAAAGGATTCTGCCAAGACAAAGACAGGATTCCATCCATGGACGTTAAAGTTTTCTGCTGCCAAAGATCGTCTCTGCATCTGGGTTTGAGTAAAACTGCCTCCCCCAAAGCCTCTATTTAGATTAAGACACAGTGTAGGGTTAGAAGTAGGAGTAATTTCTGATGATTCTTAAAAGTTTTAATTTCTTAATTTTTATTGAAATGCTGTATGTCTTTTTTTTCCCTTGCTAAAGCTTGCTAATAAAATTACTAAAGTCTAATTTGACGTTGTGGACAGTTAAATTAATTGGGTCATTTAGATTTAATTTCTCTGATCATTGTAAAATCAATGTTTGTGGTCCTAGTAACTTGGGGTGGCTTCGTACGTTCTTTAGTTCAGATAAATAATGTCCCTGGGACTTATTCCTAGTCGCTAAAATTATCTAAGCCGGTTACCAAGTGCACGTTAATTACAGGGAAGGAGCTACCGTTAACAGATGTGGTTCATGAGTTCGGACATCGGCGGGGCTACTCCGATGTCTGAGTCATGAACTGAAGCGGGGCATAACGTCTGGATGAAGGTAGTTAGAGCTTAGACGAATCCTTCTCACGCCCAGCTTAAATAAAAGTTCTCTAAATTCTAAATTGCGGTAATACCCGGGAATTAGAGTCTTTTCGGACCCGTGAGACGGAGAGCTGGTCAGTAGTCAGTCTGCTAGAGTTGGGAGGAGTTAAAGGCGTGGCTGAATACTGAGAATTAACA
>NW_015120728.1:0-1389 GCF_001443285.1 Poecilia latipinna
TGCCGATGCCCTTCTGTGCCGTGCTCATGTATTTATCCATGTGCCCGCTTATCTTAGCCGCTATGATGCCTGACATGAGCTTCCATGTTGTAGAGAGACAGGTTATCGGCCGATAGTTGGATGGGACTGAACCCTTTGAGGGATCCTTCTGTATCAGGATTGTGCGCCCTTCAGTTAACCATTCAGGGTGAGTCCCATTTTGTAGCAGCTGGTTCAGTTGAGCTGCCAGTCGCTCATGGAGGGCAGTGAGTTTCTTTAGCCAGTAGGCATGGATCATGTCAGGCCCTGGTGCTGTCCAGTTTTTCATACCCGAGACTCTTTCTTGGACATCTGCCACAGTGATGGTTACCGGGGCTTGTTCAGGGAGGTTGCTGTGCATTGCTGTTGTGGGACGCCTCCCTTTCCCATATGCCTTTCCAGTATTGTTCAGTCTCCAGCCTTGGTGGGTCTGCTCTGTTGTTAGTACCCTGCCATTGAGAGTACACTTTAGCTGGTTGGGTGGAGAAGAGCCGGTTAATCCTCCTGACTTCATTCTCTCTTGTGTATCTCTTTAGGCGGCTGGCCAAGGCTTGGAGTCTTTGTTTGGCAGTTTCGAGTGCTTCAGGTATGGGCATCTGGCTGTACTTCTTAGGTACTGATCTTTTCATTGCACCCCTTTGGAGCTCTGACAGTTGGCTCACTTCCCTCCTTGTTATCTTGATCTTAGCCTCTAACCGTCTTTTCCATGGTGGATATTGGGTCTCATGGTTGCTCTTATAGCCAAGCATCTCAAGGATCACTGATGCTGAGTTGTATATCAGCTCATTGGTTTCTGTTATGGTGTTGGTAGGGATCGTTCTCAATGCTGCATTCACATCTTCAATGAGACTTTCTGATGGTACTTCACTCAGCCGCTGTAGTTGGCATCGGGGTTGTCTGGTGTTCATTCGGGCCATGATTCTCTCTCAGGTCAGCTGCTGCCTCGTTCAGCTTTGATGGTTCGTTCATTACTGGGGCTACATACCCAGTCTCTGGGGTAGTTGTAGTTAACTCCCCCCTGTCCTGACATCCAGGCTCCTCCCCCTTGCCGTAGCATTTGTGTTGTACCTCGTCAATCTCAAGTTGTGATAGCAGTTGCCGTTTGCGGATGTTGGAACACTGAGCTACTAGTTGTTTAGCAGTCATTGTAGACTGGGGATGTTGAACTAACCATTTTTCCCTCATTCTTTGCATGGAGCCCCTCTGGCTAGGGTTACTTGAGTAGTAGCATTCCAACAGATCCAGGTTTTCACCTCTCGGCCATTTCCGTCTTGTTCCAGTAGCCCATTTTTCATCAAGGTGCACTGGTTCCCCAGCACCTGACACAGACATTGTTTGGCCGGGTGACATCTGAGCCAGCATGTCGTCCTT
>NW_015120729.1:0-1389 GCF_001443285.1 Poecilia latipinna
TCTGTCCTAGAATGTGGTTAGATGTGCCCCTTTTTTTTGTTGAGCTCCTGCCCCTTTAGTGGTCTCTGCACGGCCCTGCTCTGGTGGGAAGAATCAGTTGATTGTTAATTGTGAACTTTGCAGATCTGAAGTTTATGGAAAAGTGACAGCCATTAAGTCATTTCAGATTAATCCCAAGGTCTGTGTTGTATAATACAGGCTGTTCAAATGAATTTTCCACTTTAATGTCATGTTTGAATAATCTGACTCTGGTGCAGACACAATTATGGACAACATAAGCAGTTTTAAATGGCTTATTGGAAAATTAGTTTGTGGACTGGTATTTGGGAGAACTGGAAAATAAAAAGAGATTAGACTGATGCATGATCCAGGACATGATGTATCATAAAGAATGAACTGAATGCTGGTTGTTGTTTTACTTGGTGAAGTTCCAGAGGAGAAGGTGCTGAACACCTGACAGCTGTGAGGTTGACAGGTTGGATAGGAAAACAGTGGAGTGTGCTTTGTGTGTCTTTTCCTTGAGGAGAGGTGAAGAAGAAGGCAGAGGGCGGACAGGCAGGTGAGTATTTTGCAAGGGGAATGGTAGGTTTCAGCAGCCTGTTCAAGGTGACAAGGAGAGTGAGAGATTCTGGTACAAGGAAGGGCAACCTGGAGATCAGCGTGGAAGCAGGGACTCGATTTGAGTAAACTCCAAAGGTTCTTGAAAGTAAAGTGACAGAGTCGGGGGATAGGCAACTAGTAATTGGGACAATTATTCTCAACAACTAGGGAGACCACTTTACCACAGAGAGGGAAAACAAACTGGCAACTCGCCCTCAGCCAGCCGTTTGAGCAGTTCCCCTGATGAGCCTGATGAGCTGCAGCTCTAAGCCTGCTGAGAGGAAGACAAGTTCACATTCACACACGCTGGATCTGTGAGACCCACAAATATGGCATTTAAATACAAACAGAGTTGTTTGCATCATCTTCAACATGTTATCTGGCTCTGATTCTGCCAATCATCATATTTCCAGTTACCGTAAGATTGTAAGTTTCCTTCTTCTGCTTTATATGACTACATAACACTTGTTCTGTTTCTTCTCTTACTGATTATAATGGTTACAGGTTTGTGGCCAGGTCCTGAGGTGGATTGTAGTGCTCGAGGTCAACTTATCTCCTTTTGGATGGTACTAGTGACCTTTTTCAATTTTTCCAACAGTAAGTAGACAGCAAATTGGTAGAGAGAAAGTGGGAAGACATGTGACAAAGGTACAGAGGTCGGACAAACACAATAAGGACTATAGCCTCCGCATGCACTCTACCACTATGCCACGTGACACCATTTGGTTAACTTTGAACTCCCGAATTCATGTTGGGACTTTAAAGTTGATTGCAAAGTGTGAAGAACAC
>NW_015120730.1:0-1389 GCF_001443285.1 Poecilia latipinna
TTTTATCACCTCATGGGGACTTGAATCTGTTTACACACTCACCTCATGGGGACCTACTCCCTCGTGGGGACCTGAAGCCAAGTCCCCATAAGGGAAATCATTTTAAAATCGTTTTAAAAGCCATTTTAAAGGTGCTGGTGAAGTTTTAGCAATGGCCCATAACACATGTTTTTTCATCACTTTGTGTGTGTGTGTGTGTGTGACTCGATGCTGCCCCCATAAGGTTTCAGAGTGGTACTGCACCTCATTGGAATTCACACACTTCTCCAAATATGGTCGGGTTCTGCCTTCTTCCTGGTCCCCATAAGGAAGGTTATGGAAAGAAATTGAAATTAGTTGGTGTAAAAGACAATATCAACTTAAAAGATAAAAATTCACAACGCCAACTGAAAATGGACATTTTTCTACAAAGATTAACTCCATTGATTCCGTGTTTAGACTTTTGATTCTGTGAAAATACCCATCATCAAGGAATTGTTCATATGTGCATATTGTCTGTTTACTGATCTTTGATAAAGTTAAAAAAGATTTAAATGGGGTTCATAGTTTGAATTTATTAATAACAAAGTATGAAACACAGTACATAAAAGACTCTAAATATGTAAACATTTGTGCAAATATTTAGTTAATATTCAACACAACAGTTTTAGAACAGTATTAAGACAGCTGTATATATTTGTTTATCCAAATTTTTCCAACAAGAGTTAGTTTGTAATGAATGGGCAAATGTTATAGCCTCTAGATCTGCATTGATGTTGAAGCCATAAGGTAAAACATTAACAGCAAAATAATTTGACAGCTTATTGACCCAAGTACACAGTAGACAAATGGAGCCCCTTTCAGTTTTAATACATTATAAAAATATTCAATATATTTCTTTAACTTCACAATTCAATTTCCTTTGTGTTTATTTTAAATATATTGCCCATAGCATACATTTAAGCTTAGGGTCATGAAACAAAACAGTTAAAGGGTCCAAGGGGTTTAAATACTCTGTTTCTGACAGTGACTTTGTAGCAATCACCTCTCTTATGAACAAAACCTTATTAATCTCATCTGTAAAGACACTTTTCATCCATTCCTTCCTGATTTCAGCAGTTTTATCATCAGGAGCTGCGATAAGCATCTCCGTCTTGCTTGCATTTAACTGCAAGTAGTTGTCATTCAACCATATTTTGATATCAGACAAGCAGTTACTAAGTTCTGTCAATTTATAAAATTCACAGGAGTGAAACTAACAAGATATTTGGATATTGTCAGCATACATATGGTATGAGACATTACTGTAGTAATTTGAAATAAAACCTAAGGGACGTAAATACAGTAAGAAGAGCAGTGGACCCAAAACCGAGCCTTGGGGTATTCCACACGCCAGTTGAGCAACATCAG
>NW_015120731.1:0-1388 GCF_001443285.1 Poecilia latipinna
GTAGAACTAGGAGATGTAGAACTGTAGAACTAGGAGGTGTAGAACTGTAGAACTAGGAGATGTAGAACTGTAGAACTAGGAGGTGTAGAACTAGGAGATGTAGAACTGTAGAACTAGGAGGTGTAGAACTGTAGAACTAGGAGATGTAGAACTGTAGAACTAGGAGCTGTAGAACTAGGAGGTGTAGAAGTAGGAGGTGTAGAACTAGGAGGTGTAGAACTGTAGAACTAGGTGTAGAACTAGGAGGTGTAGAACTGTAGAACTAGGAGGTGTAGAACTGTAAAACTAGGTGTAGAACTAGGAGGTCTAGATCTAGGAGGTGTAGAACTGTAGAACTAGGTGTAGAACTGTAGAACTAGAAGGTGTAGAACTGTCAAACTAGGAGGTGTAGAACTGTAGAACTAGGAGGTGTAGAACTAGGAGGTGTAGAACTGTAGAACTAGGAGGTGTAGAACTGTGGACCCAACCTGCTCACTGAAGGTCATCATCCATATTCACTCTAATCACCTGGATCTGGATCGAAGGACCGATTTGTTCCGATTCAGATCGTAAGAATTGGGTTTGGATCACAAGGTGGTGATCGCAGAATGTTGATCGATTAAAAGCCTCATTGATCCTCAATCAAATGATGAGGTGATGATTTCCTGGTTCTTTAATCGGCAGATTCAGGGTTTAGGTGGATGGATGTGGATCTACAAAGGATCAGATCAATAAAACTTACAATCCACCATGATCACCAATAATCATTTTCTAAGCTACAAACATGATAATCACATTAGTTGTCTTAATATAAGCCCTTATAGCTTCGCTATATTTGGAAAATAATAAAAAAACCCTTCTAATTTCTCCAGCCTTATATTTCAGTTACTAATAAAGTTACAGTAAAAGAAACTAAACATAATATAATTCACCATTTTATAGTAAAACTCAGCTTCTTCTGGGCAAAATGAGCAAACAGAAAATGTCTAAAGTAACAAAATATACATATTAATCTTATTAAACACAAATAGACTGTATCTTACTCTGATGGACATAAATACACATAAACTACCTACAAACAACTTCTGCTGATCTGATTCCTGAACATTATTTCACATCTGAACTTTTCTCACAAAATGGCTGCGCCCCCTAGTGGCGAAGCTAGAAACTACAGTTCCGTCCTGCATTCAGAGCCGTTGCCTTGGTGATGAAACTCTGCTGGAGGATTTTTCTCTGTGACTTGAACGTCTCAGTTACAAGGAAACATTTAAACCAGAAAAACCTTCATGGTCTCTGAGCTGATGAAGGTTTTTATCCATCGTTCATCCAGGTCCAGGAGGAACGATAGAGACAATATCAGCTCATCATCTGCTCCACTTCTCTCTCATCAGAGCTGCTGTCCATCTGTC
>NW_015120732.1:0-1387 GCF_001443285.1 Poecilia latipinna
TCTTCATCTCTAGGCCTCTTTTTGAGAAATATGGTTGAAAATACATGCCCAAAATGAATTGAATGTATCTCAAGAACTACAGAGTTTATTTTAATTGTTTTGGTATCAAAATAAAGGCAAGACTCTAGAGAATATGTTACAGCTCTAAAACCCACCCTGCCTGTTACTGAGGAAAGTGAATTAATATGATACACAGCAGAAATTAAGCAAAATATCTATTTCCGCCTAAAAAAAAACCAGTTCAATATATGAAGATTCCTTTCAAAGCATGTTTACTACATGTTTTGGATGTAGTAAACAACAGTACACAATCTGACCTTTTACTGTGCCAAGTTTCATGGAAAGAAAGAGAATCACATGAGTTTTAGAGAGGTACTACTTGATAAAAATCTAGGCGGACCTTCCAAATTAGCCATTTTGGCACAATTTGTGCCATTTGAACTTTCTCGGGTTTTTTTCTGTAGGTTCTGTTTCAATTATTTATTCTTATAGAATAAATGATTACTTGTCATAGATAAGTAATTACATCTAATAATTGTTTTAGGGGGTTCCTTTGAAAAAAATAATTCCTCCTGGAGTCTCTAGTCTGCGCTCTGCGCTCTGCGCGTAAAACCATGCAGTTCTCAATACAGATATTCAAACTTACGCGGGGCGGTTTCTCGGGATCCCATTGGCCAATTTTGATGATTGACACGTCTTTCGAACCGTCAGAGCCAATAGAATCCGCGGGCGTTGACATTAATACGGAAACTAAAGCCATTCACCAATTAGAGGACGGGAAACGCATGCGACGTGCATTGACGGAGTTCGCCTCTACATGTTTATATGGAAGCCCAGGAGGCGGAAGAGGCTCTGGGCAGAGCCGAAAACAGTATGAGATGGACTTAGTGAAAAGGGATTATCGAACCAAGTGGAAATATTTAGTCTAATAAGGATTATGACCACAAAACAGCAAAGGTAGGACTGAATTTATGTTTTTCGCTTCGTGAAATTAGCGATTTCTTTTTTCTTCTTCAGCTGCTGGTTCAGTGAGTTTTGCACGTAGCCTGGTGATTCTGGTATTGTTGGAAACGGCAGAGCTTCGGCTTTATTCTGATTGATAGTTTGTGGGCTTTGGGAATAGTCGCTCTTTCACTGTTGCATTTTTTACCGCGTATGCCTCGTTAGCATCTAATTACGTTTCGTTTTATCAAGCTACTTCGTGTTCATGCTGGGTGTTGTTGATGTAGAAAATATTGTTTGTATCATTTAGAAGAGCTTTTTCCCGATCTGTGGATATGCAATATGCCTATATTGATAAATGTATAGCATGTTTTTTCAATCGATCTTGTTGCGACAAGCGCAGAGGACCCAAATTTGGGTCCTCTCGCGACAAACAGGTTAATTT
>NW_015120733.1:0-1387 GCF_001443285.1 Poecilia latipinna
TGCTGTGGTCTTTGCCCTCTTCTCTCTGGCCATGGTGTTTTTCTTGTCCCGCTCCAGATATTCCACTCTTGCCAAGGCTCTCTTAAGTTTTGCAGTGACAGCGGTAAGAGAAACTGGCAAGACATAGCAATGATCCTATAGACAGAGGGATGGATATCACATATCACTTAAACACCACTATGGCACACTTTCTTTCAGACAACAGCAGCACTGTGTGTGTCTTCAACTGTGTGTTGGTTTTATTTGTGAGAACATTCAACATGAGCATTAGAAAACAATTTAGATTTTAATATGATCTTGACCATTATGATATGATGTTTACAATAGAAAAAATACATCATTAGACTGAGGTTGTAGGTCTGAACTACAAGTTTCTGGGTCATCTTGAGAGGGCACAGACACACTAGTTTAAGCTTTTGTGGAAGTTATTGCAGTCCTGTAGTTTTCAACCTTAAATTAAAAACCTTATGAATATGGACTTTACAGTATATAGACTAACATTATGCACATTTATGAATGCTAATGAACTTATAATAATGCACCTACTCTTTTAAGGTGAACTGGGAAGCTGAAAATTGATGGTATCACATCAGCTCTCAGTCTGACAATCTGACCAGTTTTGTCAAAATCCTCCATTTTGAAATGCTCACTGCATAGTACAGATGAATCACTTGCAGTGAATCCATCCCTCCTCAAAGCTATTTCCCACCTCATCCTCATCTCTTTATCTTTTGGAAACCTTTAAAACAAAAACGTGATATCTGGGAGTGTACACAAAAACATTGTCCGAATGAGGTCCATGTTATTTTATTCATATACTGTTATTTAGTGAGTTCATTGAAGTTATTTTGTACTGGCTGATCTGCACATAACTGTTATAACAAAGCAAAAATAAAAAGGCAACGGTTGAAACTAAGGAGCCTTGTTGCCTTCTTAAGCTGAGCATTCAGAAAAACGTTACACTCACTATTTTTGATCTTCATATTTCAAAGAACATAAAACTCCAAATTTGATTAAGATTTGTTGATAATGATAATTAACCAAAGCTACTGAAATTGTGAGTAGGCCTGTTTGAAACATATTCCTGTCATCAAATCTCCGGCTGAAGACCGATAGCTAACATTTGCTGTCATTTCGCTGGTGGGCATAAATACAGTACAGTAATATTACATTCACAACATACTAACAATAATATGTCATTCTTACTTGTGAAAAGTTATCCCCCGGTCCCTGACATCAACAGTTCTTAGATTTAAACACGAATAAGCCGAGCAGAACTGAGGCATCTTCTGTTGTTTTGGTTCAGCAAAGTACGAGGGTATACCGCTCCAAGATGGCCGCCGTATTTCCTGCGCCGGAGCGGCCAATGCGGGGTCTACCCTTATGT
>NW_015120734.1:0-1387 GCF_001443285.1 Poecilia latipinna
GTGTCCTGCAAACTTTGCTTTAATTCTACTTTTTTCTATTTAATCATAAAAAATCATAGGCAGAAAGAGAGTCATGTAACAGGAAAAGAGGAACCGAAAGGAGAGCAGAGGTGACCAAGACATTAGGTCATTAGAACAGACATCATGTCTCCAAGATGGTGATGGATATGAGATCATCTGTCCAAGCAGTCAGTACGGAGGAAACAGGTGCAGAATTCAGACAGGGAACTGAAAGTGCAGCTCAGGAGAAATAAAGTTCATCTGTAGTCTGAGGCTAACCAAAGAACAGTTGACGTCAAGTAAAAACGTCCATGAGGAAAGAAAGTGTGTGGCTGCTGATAAGAATAAAAAGACACCAGATAGAAGGTTCGGGGTTCTTTGTTCCGCAGCGTTCGAGTCGAGCACACATGGAGATGCAGAGTCAACGGAGGGCTGCGTGATGATACCCCGGGACGACTGCTCGCTGCACAAGGAAGGGACAAGATCCATTTACCCACAACCCGGGATTCTGATTCGACTGCGGCCCTGCACTCAACCCAAGGGATTACATCGATGCTGCAGTGGACATGGGGAATATACCAAGATCTTTCGTGGATAAAGAACTGAGTTCAGAGAGGATTCTCACCAGTTCAACTTTGGATTTATTCTGAAAGGATTCTGCCAAGACAAAGACAGGACTCCATCCATGGACGTTAAAGTTTTCTGCTGCCAAGGAACGTCTCTGCATCTGGGTTTGAGTAATACTGCCTCCCCCAAAGCCTCTATTTAGATTAAGACACAGTGTAGGGTTAGAAGTAGGAGTAATTTCTGATGATTCTTAAAAGTTTTAATTTCTTAATTTTTATTGAAATGCTGTATGTCTTTTCCCTTGCTAAAGCTTGCTAATAAAATTACTAAAGTCTAATTTGATGTTGTGGACAATTAAATTAATTGAGTCATCTAGATTTAATTTCTCTGATCATTGTAAAATCAATGCTTATGGTCCTAGTAACTTAGGGTGGCTTCGTAAGTTCTTTAGTTCAGATAAATAATGTCCCTGGGACTTATTCCTAGTCGCTAAAATTATCCAAGTCGGTTTCCAAGAGCACGTTAATAATCAGGGGGTGAGCTGCCGTGAACAGGCGTGGTTCATGAGTCCGGACATCGGCGGGGCTACTCCGATGCCTGGGTTATGAACTGAGGCGGGGCATAACGTCTGGATGAAGGTAGTTAGAACTTGGACGAATCATCTCCGCTCCCAGCTTAAATAAAAGTTCTCTAAATTCTTATCTGCGGTAATACCCGGGAATTAGAGTCTTTTCGGACCCGTGAGACGGAGAGCTGGTCAGTAGTCAGTCTGCTAGAGTTGGGAGGAGTTAAAGGCGTGGCTGAATACTGAGAATTAACA
>NW_015120735.1:0-1387 GCF_001443285.1 Poecilia latipinna
TGTAACCCACAAGAAGGGTTACTTTAAATACCTTTAATAGTAGATGGCAAGTTAAGTTAATTTACTTTACTAAAACCAACACTACCAAAGTATAAGGAACTTGGGTCTGATCAGAAAATTCTAAATTCGGGGGAGCCTAGGTGTGAACAACAGAGGAGAGCACACAATGTATATATAAAAAAGTAGAATTTAATTTTAAAAAAAGTAGAATTTAATATAAACAACATTTGTGGATCCACATTGTACAAATAAACAAAAATTGCGCGCTTTAAAAAAATTAAATTAAAAAAATAACCCAGTCTTTTGGATATCTGTCAATTGTTCTTTCAAGGTTTGTTTAGTCTTTTCAATGTGTCTGTGAAATATTTTTTATGTTTCACGGCTGGTGACCAGTCGGGTCACTGTCTACCAGTTCACTCGGTCCTCTGGGCTGGGGCTCGCCATCCAAGTTCTTTGTAAAGGTGATCTTGAGGTCTCTGGCACAATGTTCCAAAAGTGCACCATAAGAAAAAAACCTGACCTGGAAGAAGGTCAAAGTAAAGCATCTTAAAATTTAGGATGCTAATATCAACAAAGCAACAATTCAAATCTCAATCTAAAAGTGCCAAAGTACATTTATAACACTAAATCTAACATTTAAAATGTGGATTAGAAAACCGCATTACAGCACCATAACACCAATGTCAAAATATTAAAACACGTACTAATGGGAAAAGAAGCAAATCCACATAGGACAAATACAACATACACAACAACAATGATATAAAGCTTACAATACAATTTAATTTTTATTAAATTTGAACAGTTATTAGGTATTTTAGCCATTTTTTTTAGCAAATTTACTGGCCAACGGCTGAGCGCGTGCAATTACTCACCGATGCTTCAATGCTACACAACCAGGGATTTTTTCGGAGGTCAGCTGTTAGAACAGCGCTTTTGGAGATCTAATTTAAAAAAAAAACAGATTCACTATTTTGAATGATGAATTCTGCGATAATAATTTAACATTGCCTTACCAATTTCCAGGATTCTTCAAAGAATTTAATGTAATCTTCTAGGAAGTTTACGGAACAACCGTCAGCTCTCAAGGGAGTTAGACGCAATCTGAGCTAAAGCTCAGCGCTGCAGTTAAAGGGGCGGGACAATCAACCTGATTGGCTAATGTGAAATCAGACTGTGCCAGTTATTGGTTGTTTAATCTGTCACTAAAAGCAATCACTAAAGGGATATTTCACAGGTTTTAAAGATTTTTAGCACTGTTTATATCAATATTTATGAACATATTTACAAACATATTCCTTTTTTTTACTTTATTACATTTTTTTAATCTCGTTGTAGAATAAGATTAAATCAACATCTATTGATTTGTTGTGTTTTTAACACTGGG
>NW_015120736.1:0-1386 GCF_001443285.1 Poecilia latipinna
ACAAGACACCAAAGAACCAAAAGAAAAACACAACCAAAAGAGACAAGTAAACAGACAAACACGCCAAACTAAAGACCAAGTTCATGAGGACTCTGACAGCTGTAGTGAGGACGAGTATTCTGTGTGGATTGCCCGTCAAAGCCAGACTAACAGCCTCAATCCACATACCCCAGTCTTTCAATCCAGATCAAGTCAACCTGCAGAAGAAACACAAACTAGGAGACTTGTACAAAGACAAAACCAGTTTCAGGATGAGAACAATTCTGCTGACGCCAGTAATCAAGTGGACAAGAGACATGAGGAAGAAGACATGCAGAACCAAGACACCAGTCAAAATCCGGACATGGATCCTGAAGATCAAGCACTTGAACTTGAAATGCCTGAGGAAGACATCAATGCTTCTTCAGAGGGTGATCTGGAGGTGGAGGTGGAGCAGGAGCGACGGTCCTCAAGAACATGTCAACCAAAATCCATCTTTACATATGATGAGTTAGGGAAACCTAGTTTCAGATCTTGGAAGAAATAGGAATAGTATTTTGAACCATATCTAGTTCCAGTTACAGTTAAAATTAATTGAAAATGTTTGATTATCCATTTGGTACAAAATATTCCGTTACAAGTAAGAGTCATTTTGCAGAAATGTATTTCTAGTGACTAAAGCTACACTTATAAGTTATTGATGCATTTACAGAAGGAAGTGAGTGTTCTATAAGATGACACAAAAGTAGTTTGTAAGAGGTCGTACTACATGTAAAGCATGTTTAATGTGGATACATTTAATAAGGTGGAATGGTAGATTTAGCCATATGTGACTTAATGGACTTGGGAGGCCTACCAATGTACCGATTATTTAAGTTAATACACTGAGACAGGAATATAAGCAAATATACATACCCTGTATACATGCATTTGTAGTCATTTGATGTGTAGTATTGGATGAGTTCAATGTTAGAAGCCAGTAGTAAGGATACATTCTTTAAGTTTTAAAGTGTAAAATGTTTGGAAAACATTTTATTATTTTAGTAGGGGAGGGTGTAGAGCCCTGAAAACATGTTGCGAACATGATATTGTTTAATAGGTATATTGATCATATTGGGCAAGCATTTATTTGATTTAGTGTTTAGTTGGAATAATTCAATTGGTTGATAGCTAAATATGTGCTCCAACTGTTTTATTATTTTTTTATTTCATAGATTTCTGTCATGATAATACCCCTTTATGAGTGTCGCAATGCATGATGGGAGTTGAAAGTTCATGACTGGAGATTATCAGAAAAAAAGATGAGAAAACTACACACGCTGTATGCTCGAACCGTGGATTTTGTTTAATAAAGTTGCACAAAAGCTAATTTGAGTTTCTTTTAAGTTCTTTTTAAGGGTGCAACAT
>NW_015120737.1:0-1386 GCF_001443285.1 Poecilia latipinna
AAAGTAGAAACATCTGTAAATCTGTCATTTTGTACTTTTCATTTCAACATAAAACACAGTTCTAAAAGAAATTCACATCAAATTCCAAAAATCCTGAAAGAGTGAGCTGGAAATGTCAGTGCTAACAGAACTGAAGCACTCCCAAAATGCAAATGGAGTGGTCAATCAGCTCCCCTGCTCTGTGAAACAAAACCTGTAACCAAAATGGAGAAGAAATCTCTGTCCCACAGAAGCAGGAGTTAACAGAAACACAGCAACATAACATCCAGCAAAACAGACAAACACATAAGACACAAATCTCTTCTGCACAATCTCAACACAACTCAGACAGAGACAGACAGCAGCGCGCGGTGAAACATATAACGGCGGAAGACAGACACAAAATCAGTAATAGATCAACCGCAGCCAAGCACGCACACAAACACAGATACACAGACGACGTCGTAGTTCAGCCAAGAAAAGACAGGAAAGAAAATGTCAGGCGCCGGCTCAAAAGAACGTATGATGCATCTTATAATCTTCCAACTTCACTTTTACAAATCTCTTTTATTTTCATTTCAACTTCTCAGTCCTTCAAGGTGATTCAACCTGTACCAAATTAAATAACTTATCTCAGTCCTTTATACTCCTTGGCAACTCGATTCAGGGTCCCAGAGAAAGACGATACATCCAGTAACAGACTTCTACTTACGGCGACCCGGTTCAGAGAGCCACAGTAAAGGTGATTCAACCTGCTATCAGTCCTATTAATCCCAAACCAGTCCAATTATTAGTCCACTGGAGATGAGTCGTAATCCCCGGGTTGATACAAACCCATGCTAAGTAATACACAGACACCCAAATTCTTTTAAAGAGGTACGGGACGACTCTCAGGGCAAAGAATTCAAAAGAAACCCAGCTTTAGCAGAGGGAGCGCAAAATCCTGCTGCTTGGAACAGCCACGAACCCCCGTTTTATGTGTATTTTCTCTTCAAACTACAGACTCTTTTAGGAGGGATTTTATATACCGCTGCAGCTTCAAAATTCTGTGATGCCGCACACACCAAGAACAACCAGCCCCGGTCCGACCTCACGGCGCTTCAGACAACCAAAAAATAACAATTAAATAGTGTCTTACCACACCGAAGCGTCGGGCCGAAACGGATCAATCAGGGCCAAACAGCCGCCCACCGAGACTCCAGAACCGGCACGAGCCCCCAAATGTTAAGGAAGAATAATATCTAAAATAGTTTAAACTTAGAAAACAGTTTGGCTCTCTCTTCCTTTAGATCCCAGGTCCTCTCGGCAGGCCACGTGTAGGCACAAGGAAACAACAATGCGTGTTGACGTCACAGAATTACAGAGTTTAATCCAATATAAGACAATGCATAAACTTAGAAGTAAGAC
>NW_015120738.1:0-1386 GCF_001443285.1 Poecilia latipinna
GATCAAAAAACATCCATATTTGCCCTGAACCTCCCTATCTGGGTTAAATGGTTTGTTCCTGCTTGGAGCGCTTCAGAGTGACGCTGTAGAAGCAGAGAGTAGGAAACAAGAACAATTGTGGCAGTTACTATGCTGCTAAGAAAAGTTAGAAAATCAGGATTTCAAAAAAAAAAAGAGGGAGAGAGAGAAAAAGGCAAGAGTGTTAATTTATAACTCGGTTTTTCTCCAAGAGAGGTGAGTAGACTGTGTGAGATTATCAACCATTTAGCATAGTTAGCGTAGCTACAGACTACCATTTGCCCCCATTTCACTAGCATTTAATGAATTAAGGAAAAAAATTACCAACATATTCATATATTTAACTTGTCCCTTGTACCTTTTACCACTTAACAGATGATTCAGTCAGCAGCAGCTTTAACCCACGTCCCACCTGACCTGTTCTCTCGTAAGTGAAATTAAAGCTGCAGTATGCAACTTTTATAAAAAATATATTTTTTCCACATATTTGTTAAAACTGTTACTATGTTGTGACAGTATGGTATGAGAGATAATCTGTGAAAAATCTATTTCCTCTGCCTTCTCCCAGTGCTAGAAACAACCAGTCAGTGGCAGGAGAGTTTTAGTGCTGTCAATCACAATCTCATATGGCTCATCCTTCCTCCCCCTTGCTCTGGGCTATTCTGTAGCTAGCATAGCCTGTTGTAAATGCTTAGTCTAGTAAACATAGCTACCAGTGATGGCAGATAAACGGTTTCTTGTAATGAAACCATTACAAGAAACCGTTGTAATGCACATTTAGGAGTGAGTGAATGAGGCTACTTGACAGCGCTAAGAGTGTCCTACTAGTTCTGATTGGTTGTTTTGGTCTGAACGGTGCATTACTTTAGCTAGCAATAGTAGTTTAGGAATGAAGTGGAGGAGATTGATTGTTTTCACAGATTATCTGTCTCATAACAAACTGCTACGACATGGTGACAACTTTAACAAACATGAAGAAAACATTTTTTATTAAAGTTATGTACTGCAGCTTGAATAAAATGCAACTACATAGTATTTTTGAGAAGTCTGGATTGCTTTATGTGTAGTTGCACATTGCTTTTGACTGTTGCTCATGGGGAGACATTTCAGTAATCCAAAACTAATAGAAAAAATTTAAGCAACCTACTTGCATACTGGATGCAGACTGAATTTTACTCTTGCATGTAAAATTCATGAGCAGTAAATATTGTACAGTTATCAGTATTGGACCAAAGAAAGCAAGGCAGTTGCAAGCCTTTAAAACTGAGATGCTTTTTGTGGGTCAAATAGACTCAAGAAATTGTAACAGCAGCTGCGCAGAGGGGCCCAATCTAATTTTTTGTCACAGGGGCCAAGATTTCTGGCGGC
>NW_015120739.1:0-1385 GCF_001443285.1 Poecilia latipinna
AAAGAATCAGAACAACGGACGCAATGTTTAGCAGTTAATTCAACCATAGATAATGGTAATAAGGGCTTCAGATTTCATAGGTGAGGAAAAAGTTTTAATTTAAATAAAAACATTGAACAAGTGAGCAGTGGGTCAGTTATACTAGCCTAACTGTTAGCCTGGTATTGACTTTGATAACATTAACATGTGCTGCGCAGTTCGGTGTGTTTTGGTTCCGTTAGCACTAAACAACCCGCCCACCAAATCATCAGTAGAGCAGCTGTTTAAATCAGCTAATCAACCACCGCGGTGTTAAGGCGAAAACTTAATAATAATCACAATATAGACATTAAGCCTGACGACATAATGTAACAGACTGAATGTTGTGTTTTGGTGTTTTTGCTACTTTTTTGTGTGGGAAATAATGTTTTTTTTTTTTTATATTGATTCCCCTGATTGGTAATATCTGCTCTATCTGCTCGTTGATCTGTTTGTCGGTTGCCATGGCAACGGGTCATACAGAGCGAAAAAAGGCAGAATAGAAGTTGTTGGAGCTATTTTTTTCTTTATTTCTTTATCCATTTGAATTTTGTTACTTTATTCTTAAATTTCTATTTTGTGTATTATTTACAGTTTATTTGTAGGTTGATAATTGTTGATTTTATTTATTTTTTGTTTTATTATTTTTCTTATTTATTTTCTAAATTTAGACAGGAAGTAATGTGGGTCAGTCCACTTTCTATAAGTGTAGGGGCCTGAAGGACCAGCAGGCATTTGGGTTTGGGGCCGATGGTTTTTACCAGAGCGAGAGTGATAGCATGAGAACAAATGAAAGTTTGATCTCTGTAATTGTTTGGTGAAAGAGGAAAATAAATCACCAAGAACAGTCAATAAGTTTGGACATTGAACCTTCTTTTGCCCGTGTCTAGAAACATGACCCCAGTGCCTCAGTAGTAGCTTGGTGGAACTTTTATTGGATGTTTGGCTTGGCAAACAATCAGAAGTGGTTCTGTCTAGTTTGGTTCTTCACCTGTTTATCAGCTTTATTGTACCTTTATTGTGGCGCACTGCAGCTGCTGCAATTCCTAAAAACAAGCAACAAAAACTGAGCTAATCCCCTCTGTTCGCAAAACGTGGTGATATTTACAACAGTCGTCAAACTACGGCTCCTACTGCATATTTAAAACGATTGACCAATATAAATAGAAATTCGCCCCTTCTAGCATCTTGGCTAAATAGAAACTAAACTGTTTATAGATTTGTATCATGGAGAATTGATCAAACATCAGTTTTCTAATCTTTATTTTAAGTCGTATTTAATAGATATATCTAATAACAAATGATGGCGCTACTAATATTAATATGCTAATATCAATATACTAATATGAAACTCACTTTGAAACAAT
>NW_015120740.1:0-1385 GCF_001443285.1 Poecilia latipinna
GGCAGGGAGGGGTAGTTGAGGAGAAACTGGTTGTGATACTCTGTGTGTGAGAGCTGCTCCAGCTCAGCGTCTTTCCTCTTCAGCTCAGTGATCTCCTGCTCCAGCTTCTCCTGAACGTCTTTGACTCGACTTACTTCAGTTTCCTGCTGGGATCTGATCTGCTGCTTCACCTCAGAGCTTCTTTTCTGGAGGAGACGGATCAGCTGGGTGAAGATCTTCTCACTGTCCTCCACTGTTTTATCAGCAGAGCGATTGATGGCCTCCACCTCCTGCTGAAGCAGCTTCACATCTTTCTCCTGGTCCTGGATTCTCTGCTGGATGTTTCCTCGTCTCTCCTCCAGCTCTCTCTGCCTCTCAGTCCTTTCTGCTGCAGCTGACACTGTTTCATGGCCTTTATGTTCATCCACAGAGCAGAGATAACAGATACACTTCTGATCAGTGCGGCAGAACATCTTCATCACCTCATCATGCTTAGAGCAGATGTTCCCCTGGAGGGTCTTGGACGGCTCCACCAGCTTGTGTTTCTTAAATGTAGCTGAATCATGATGAGGCTGAAGGTGTTTCTCACAGAAAGAGGCCAGACAGAATAAACAGGACTTGATGGCTTTCAGTTTTCTTCCAGCGCAGGAATCACAGGCCTCATCTTCAGGTCCAGCATAACAGTGGTCAGCAGGAGCAGCTTGGAGTCCAGTCTTCTTCAGCTGCTCCACCAAAGCTGCTAGCATGGTGTTTTTCTGCAGGTCAGGCCTCTGTGTGAAGGCTTTTCTGCACTGAGGACAGTGGTAGTTTTCCTTTTTCTCACCTTCATCCCAGAAGTTTTTAATGCAGGTCATACAGTAGCTGTGTCCACAGGAAGTCGTCACCGGATCCTTCAGTAGATCCAGGCAGATGGAACAGGAGAAAGTTTCTGGGTCCAGCTGACCTGCCTGCTGCTCCATTTCTCCTCTCCGTCAGAGTGAGTGTGTTAGTTTCGTTTCCTGAGAAGGAAAACAAGGCTGAGCTCTGATCTACCAATCAGGTGTCAGTGCAGAGAGGCTGCAGCCAATCAGCTTCTACCTTCAGCTTTAAGGCGTCTTTGAAACCAGAAAGAAGAGGGAGGGATATCAGATTACAGGAAGAGGACTCTGGATGTAAAACATGTAAAGGTCTTCACAACTAATTTCTGACTAAAACAACTGACTGAGTCACCAAAACTCAACAAACTGCCAGTGGAGGAGCTTCAAACTCGACTCCATTCCTGCTTCCAGGATCTCCAGCTCAGCTTTCTTTCTGTAATCTCTCTGCAGTGGAGGAAGCAGAGTGTTGATGATGGATGAAGGAGAAACCAAACATCTGATCTAAACCAGCAGAACAAGAGACGCTCTGAAGGAAATGTTTTGGTAATT
>NW_015120741.1:0-1384 GCF_001443285.1 Poecilia latipinna
GCTGGAGAAAGTTTTGGCCCATCCACACATTGATCTGTTCTAAGCATCTGTTCAGTGATTGGATGGGGTCAGTCAAGGACCCCTCACACTCCGGCCACCACTTGCCCTCAGGGATGAACTTCAGGGCAATAAAGTACTGAAGTGTTCATGTTGTATAAACCCAGGAGGCTGGTTCTGTTCCTGTGATGAACGTCTCAGTTTTTTATAGAGCAGAAAACCTGAAACAGCAAATAGAGCCAGAACAGCTAAAACTGAGAGACCAACTATCAGTCCAGTGTTGGTCCCTCCATTCTCTGGTTGTCCTTCCTCGTTCCCTCCATCCTTTTTTTGTCCTTCATTGCTCCCTGCAGAACAGAACCAGGAGTTAGTCTGATCTGCTGAAGATCATCACCTGCTGATCTCAGACCAGCTGATTTCCACTGAAACAACACATTTAGAAAACCAAACATCTGATCTGACATGTTTCTCTCTCACATTAGTAACCATGAAGCAGCTGCAGGTTCTGATCCAGTCAGACTCACCTGGAGCAGAAACAAGCAGGGTGATGATGCAGATGGGTTCATTCTTCATGTGAGATCTCTTCCTGTGTTTATTTTTAATCCCATCAACTCGACATTCATATGTTCCAGTATCATTAATCGTCACATTCTTCAGAACCAAAGACATGTCTCCATTCTTAATCTCTCTGTCCTGTAGATCCACTCGGTTCTTATAAGCTGGATTCTGACCCTCATTATCAAACTGTTCATCTCGATACAGAGCAACATGATCATTTCCCTCCAGATCACATCTTCTCCACTCTACAATGATGACAGGTTTTTTCTCAGGAGCTTCACATGGCAGGATGGCGTTTTCTCCAGGTTCAGCTCTGATCGTCTCTCCTGCAGTGGAGGAAACAACACAGAGGTCAGAGGTCAGAGAGGAACCCTGATGAGGCATCAAGGACAGGACACTGGGCAGTCAGAGTGCAACTGCATTTCATGAAAGATAATTGTCATTTTCACCCAGAAGAGGGCGCTCACAGATCTTATTGTAATCTCAATGTCACAACAATACCTTGTTTACTTTTTTTTAAATCAGCAGTGTGAAACATGTTAGAGTTGATTTACCCATAGAAACTAGATAATTTATTCAGAGGGAAGAACCTAAAACATGCAGAGCAACAGAACCTGAGGACCTGAACTGAGAAGCTCTGCTTTAACACAACAAGTTTGTAGAAAAGCTCCTAAAGCCCAATGTTAGTGTTCACGTCCCTTACAGCTTTTCCACAGACAGACCCAGAAATCATCACACTGATCATACAGACACTTTGGTCAGGGAGCAGCTTCTGGTTCCCACAGTGAGGGTAAAACTGGAGGCAGAGACGGATTTATGGTTCAGGTGA
>NW_015120742.1:0-1384 GCF_001443285.1 Poecilia latipinna
TTTTTAAATATTTTCATAAATCAGTCTGTGCATCACTGTGGTGGTTTGTGCATCAGTACAGCTCAGGTATTCTTGGCTACATGTCTCTAAAGTGGGTCTTGCTCAGTCCTTGACCTTTAACGATCCATCGTTGAACCACTGCAGGTTCCTCTCTACTTGTGCAGGACGTGTAGCTGTGTCTTAATAGAGCAGAAAACCTGACAATGAGTTCAAGGCTGTAAATTGACAGCATGACACCAGATCCTCCAGTCAGTCTGTTTACATCAGAGTTTATACAAAGACTTGTAAAAAAAAATCAAAGCAACTGTCTTATATCATAATTTGACCTGTTTCTGCCCCAAATGCATCAATGATATTGTCAGTAAATGTGCTCCATATGCTCTCTGTGTGTATTTCTCTCCTCCTTCGCCATGTGCAGGAGGGGCTGCTGTCACACACTTTAATATGCAGTTTGTGGTTCCTTAAAATAAATGACTTCTCTAAATTGACCCCAAAAAATTCAACTTAATTTTGTTGTATTGTGTTATAAATAATCAATTACATTTTTAGTTTGAAATTTAAATTACTTTGAGATGTTATTTGTTGTGAATTGGCAACAGTAAAATTCTGTTTTAGTGAAATAATTTCTTACGAGTGTCTTTTTGTTTAGTAAATCTTGTCAGTAACATTTTTGATGTCAGAAAGTTAAATTGTGCTGCTGGTGAAACTCGCAATATTTTATCATATTTTATCCTAAATGTCCATCTTTGTTATAACATCCAAAAACTGACCTTAGATCAGAAATGCAACTCCATTTTATTGGTATATCTTTTCACATTCATTACTGTGGAACCAACAGATTTTTCCTGTGGATCAAATCAAAAAGTCAAACAATGAGTTAATTTTTTTTTTATTGTTTCTATTTTGCAATTAATTTTTTATGCTATATGTTTAGATTTAAAGAAAAAAATCCTATTGCATATAATTTGTTTTTGCATTTCAGTAAGTATTGTTTAAATTGATTGAAATATGTTTTACAAAATTACAAAAACAAACATTTCTGGAGCATTAAACTGAAATCAGCAGCACAGAGCTGCTGCAGAACAAAGTGAACTGCAGGTGCAGACGGCTGAAAACTGGACAAAGCAACTTAACAGTGAACTTTCTGATTTAACTGCTGCAGTTAAATATTTTTTAAAACTGTCATTATCAGGCACGCGCAGAGAGGGGGACTGGGGGGTTGAGCACCTTCCCCTTTTGCTCCTTGCCCCCAAGTGCCCTTTTGGTCAATTTTTAATTTTTTTTAATTTTCTTTTTTGGTATTATTATTTCCTAAGCCCTCTTCTGATACATAATAACATGTACTAAAGTTATTTGCTTTTTTGTTTCTTTTTTGTACAACATA
>NW_015120743.1:0-1384 GCF_001443285.1 Poecilia latipinna
CAGGGGTATTCAAGAAAACTGTGAGGAGGTCCAGTTCAAAGAAATTTCCTCAAGCAGAGGTCCGCAATATCGTCTATTTGCAGTATGACAATATCGGAATACATGGTGTTAAGAAAAATAATAATACAGGTTAAAATAATTTCATAGAAGTTTATTAGCACTGAAACACAGGATAACATTGTGTGGCTGCAGTTTAAATTAAAAATAACTAAATTATGTATTCAAAAATAAAGAAAGTGCTTAAGAAAAAATAGCAGCTTCAGTTTCTTTTTGATTGAACAATCTCAATATTTCTGCTCAACAAAACAACTCTCAAAACACCTGAACTATTTCTCTTACAGATTTCTCTTACATCTGTCTTCCCCCAATTTCCCTTGCTCAGTGTGAGAATTGAGCTTTGGCTTGCCCTGCCAACATTTTAAATCTGGGCTTGAAGGAGGTCAGGGCCATTCTCATGCACATGTGCAGATGCTCATTGGTGAGCTTGGAACGATATTTTGTCACAGAGCTCATCTTTTTCTTTACCATCAAGTAACGCCTCTGCTATTTCAGTCATGCACTCTTTGACAATACTTGCATCTGTAAAGGGCTTTTTGTGTTTCCCTAAAACCCAAGCAACACGGAGGGAACATTCATTAGCACGCTGTTGTGCGCTGAAAGCACGGCTTAATACCCTGGTGGACTGATCATATTGGGCAGTGAGACTTCGAATTTTCTGCGTCCGGAGTTCGGACTTAGAGGGGTATGATTGGTCAAATGCTTTGTGCTTAGTCTCATAGTGACGCTTGACATTGGCACTTTTAATAAGTGCCACGGTTTCGGAGCATATGAGGCACACTGGTTTCGTGCTCGCGGGTGGAAGAATGAACATGTATGCATCAGTCAATCCATTCCGTGTTGAACGCTCGATTTTCGGCATCTACTTTTCTCTTTTTAGAAAGCGCCATAGTGTTTGCACCTCTTCTGACTGTAATTCACGCCCTGTCTTCCTGTATCACCTCCCTGCGTTTCTCGCTTCAATCGCTTTTCGCTCGCCTTTCACCTCCTCTTCCTTATATCACACTGCGTGGATGTCTGTGCCTGGCTACAAACCTCTGCTTCGGTTTGCTCATACAACTCGCTCTGAGTTCAAGCTGGCGATTTGATTCGCTAGTTGAACCACGTGGTTAGTATGACTCGCACACGATTGGTTTTTAGCTTCCAATCCTTGCTCAGTGCAGTGCTGGTAAAAGCACTTGTGTCAGATAGGGAAAAAAATAAATGCTCCGGTTTAAAATTAATTCTCCCGTCAAAATTAACAAATATTTTAACAATTTATTCCGGGTCCGGATGGGATGGCATATGGGTCCGTATCCGGACCGAGGTCCGTTGGTTGCGGACCACG
>NW_015120744.1:0-1383 GCF_001443285.1 Poecilia latipinna
CTGAGAGCAGAAATGGAGCAGAGTCAGATGGACCGGGAAACCTTCTCCTGTTCGATCTGCCTGGATCTACTGAAGGATCCGGTGACGATTCCCTGTGGACACAGCTACTGTATGAACTGTATTAAAACCTTCTGGGGTGAAGGTGAGCAGAAGAAAAGCTACCACTGCCCTCAGTGCAGGCACTCCTTCACACAAAAGCCTTTCCTGAGCAGAAACACTATTTTGGCAGCTTTAGTGGAGCAGCTGAAGAAGACTGGACTCCAAGCTGCTCCTGCTGATCTCTGCTCTGCAGAACCTGAAGATGTGGCCTGTGATTTCTGTACTGGGAGGAAACTGAAAGCCATCAAGTCCTGTTTAGTCTGTCTGGCCTCTTACTGTGAGAAACACCTTCAGCCTCATTATGATGAGCCTCAATTAAGGAATCACAGGCTGGTGGAGCCGTCCAAGAACCTCCAGGAGAACATCTGCTCTAAGCATGATGAGGTGATGAAGATGTTCTGCCGCACTGATCAGAAGTGTATCTGTTATCTCTGCTCTGTGGATGAACATAAAGGTCACGACACAGTGTCAGCTGCAGTAGAAAGAGCTGAGAGGCAGAAAGAGCTGGAGGAGAGACGAGGAAACATCCAGCAGAGAATCCAGGACAGAGAGAAAGATGTGAAGCTGCTTCAACAGGAGGTGGAGGCCATCAATCACTCTGCTGATAAAACAGTGGAGGACAGTGAGAAGATCTTCACTGAGCTGATCCGTCTCCTCCAGAAAAGAAGCTCTGATGTGAAGCAGCAGATCAGATCCCAGCAGGAAACTGAAGTGAGTCGAGTCAAAGATGTTCAGGAGAAGCTGGAGCAGGAGATCACTGAGCTGAGGAGGAAAGATGCTGAGCTGGAGCAGCTCTCACACACAGAGGATCACAACCAGTTTCTCCTCAACTCCCCCCGACTGCCAACACTCAGTGAGTCGACACACTCATCCAGCATCAACATCCGTCCTCTGAGACACTTTGAGGACGTGACAGCAGCTGTGTCAGAGCTCATAGATGAACTACAGGACGTCCTGAGAGACTCATGGACAAACATCTCACTGATGGTCACTGAGGTGGATGTTCTACTGTCAGGACCAGAACCAAAGAGCAGAGCTGGATTCTTAAGATATTCATGTGAAATCACTCTGGATCCAAACACAGCACACACACAGTTGTTGCTATCAGAGGGTAACAGGAAGGTGACAGGAATAAATCTGGATCAGTCTTATTCTAGTAACCCAGACAGATTCACTGATTATTATCAGGTTCTGAGTAAAGAGAGTCTGACTGGACGTTGTTACTGGGAGGTGGAGAGGAGAGGGAGAGTTTATGTAGCAGTAGCATACAAGAATATCAGCAGA
>NW_015120745.1:0-1383 GCF_001443285.1 Poecilia latipinna
ATGTTTGTTGATGAAGTAATTGGCTGGCATCAAAACAGAGCAAGCGGGAAGCAGTATGGCTGAGAGTGCAAAGGAAGAGTTTGTTAAAAATGCAGGTACAGAAACATCAATTATCTGGACCTGGTTTGGGTCCAACCTCCCGCGGACTTAGCCTGATGCTCAGGAGTGGACATGATGGGGTCAGTGAGACCCCGCTGAGATGCACACAGGGTAAAACTTCAATGGACCCTGCACAGCAAATTCAAAAGTGTTAGATTTCCAGTGTAAGTGTTGTATGTTAAAATACAGTGTTAATTCAATACTTGTTTAGTCTAATTCCTAACTCCTAAAGAGTTTGTGTTATTCCAAAGAGTTAAATAAAAGCATGTAACATATTTGTGACATCACATCAGGGAAGGAGCTACAGGCAGGATGGGGGATGCAGCAGGTCCCTTGCCCAGGCCTAGAGGGAGCCCGGATGGGAGGCAGAACATAATGGTCTCTATAATGATCACTCTTTAACTTTATGACACACAAAACTACAAATGAATCGTCCTTATTGTCTCTAGGTGCAATCTGGGTAAAGCTTGTCACCAACGTCATCATCAGTCACTTGGCAACAAATGGCAAACTAGCTAGAGCATTTATACGTATTACGTTAACATGTTTTGAATTTGTGTTGTTTCATCGTTGGTGACCAGTAGCCAGATGTTTCTGTTCTTCTCTTGGTTTGTTGTACTTCATGTCAGATGGATTTCAGAATGACATAGTCGCAATCTCTGGTGATGAAACTTGTTAGCTCCGCTGTTGCGGGCATGTCCATGTTGTAAAGTTAAATTATCATGAGCTTTATTATTTGGGCCCGGTCATTAGCCCCGCCCCCCTCCCGACGCCGTCTTGTTCGCTACTGCGTCACATGTTTGCCTGAGGAGCGGAGGCAGCAGTATGACGTCTTGTCTGGAGCTTATTATAACAAGGTAAGTTCCATGTTAAAATGATCATGTTTTTGACTATTTTTTATGGAGGCATTATTTTTCCGTTTACACAAGAGTATCGATTCATATACATAGTTCGCTTAACGTACGTTTATTTGTTTGGCTATCACGGTATATACGACTATTTATTATCTTAACCAAACATTAAAGCTGTCAGGAAAATCTGGAGGCCATTTGAGTTAACATTATTTAGCTGTGGGGTCGTTTTCTTTAAGTTTTTGGCTGTAGACTGCAAAACGGGGGATTGGCTGTGCTGGACCGTTGATTAGATCTAAGCCACAGGTGTCAAACTCCAGTCCTGGAGGACCACTGCCCTGCAACATTTAGATGTGGCGCTGCTGCACCACACCTGAATAGAATAATCTGATTTGTTCTGGCAAACGTCCATCATGAATGCTTGATTATTATT
>NW_015120746.1:0-1383 GCF_001443285.1 Poecilia latipinna
AATCCGCCATGGTCCAGGTGAGAAATTGTGGCATATAATGGAGAGGTCTTCTCCAGGTAGCCAATAGAAATGGATAATTTCATTGAAAGAACCACTGTTCCAAACCAGCAGAGCTAAAAGAAAGAAAGAACAGCTGATATAAAAAGAGCAAGCTCACATTTTCTACATCCGAAATAAACAAGAATATTTTCTTTTTACTCTTCAACTGTACAACATCAGGAGGATTAAGAAAAGAAAAGACTAATTTCCTGACATCAACTCAGAAAGAACAGAGTTCATCTGAAACCTGCAGGTTGTTCCTCCAACATGCAGCTGAATTAAATACTAGAACCTCCTAAAATCCTGTGTGAACCTAATCTGGTCCAGACCAGTGATTTACAGAGATTTTCATGCAGTATCACCATTGTGATTGGCCAAATATTTCTCATGCTTCCCTAGCAACCACACCTGATTGGCTGTCTAGCTGCAGTCAGACAGTCTGCAGAACCAGAACAGACCTGACAGGATTCTGTTGGAGAAATTTACTGTTGAATGAGGAAAATGTTGTTTAAATAAATCAGATCACATGTTGGTCTCACTATAAAGGAAAACTGACATTTTTCCCCTCCACATGTGAGAGGGCAGCGCCCCCTATGGACCAGCCGCCTCTGGACTTGACAGGGTTTGACAGGAACATGAAGCTCAGGGCTCAAACTGTCCAGCTGCTCATATTTCAGGAGGAAGTTTGTGTGATTCTTCCAGGCGTCTGAATAAATGTCATCTTCTGCACATTATGACCAACTGAACCAAAACTGAACCTGGGCTGATAAACCTCCTGCCTGACTTTTTACTATCAACCAGATATTCACATTTCTCTGAAATAAACTTTCTCCTTTTACATTTAGTGATAACAGAAGTTAGAGGAAATACAGAAATCGAGTTTTTATTCTCAGTTCCTGTTTTTCTGTCTAATAAGATGCAATTACAAATACAGAAGAAGATGAATATATTAGGTTACTTCCTCTAAGAAGCTGCTGAGGGAACAAATGTTTAAAAAATGGAGCTGAGAGAAAAGTTTCCACAGAATTACCAACATTCAGCTACAATGCTGTGGGTCGGGTCACCCAGAGTTCTGGTCCAACACGGATATACAGAGAAGACGATGATCCACCGACTCTCAGACCCAAATAACCAATGGTCTGTTTTTATAACTGAAGGAGAAAACCACAGAAACCAGTGGTTTCACTGGGAGAACATGGAAACTATCGGAACCAGAACCGTTCTGCTGTGAGGAACCGACCACTGCTCCACCGTGAAGCCAGGAGGAAACTTCCAGGGTTTATCGATGTTTCACTGATCCACTTTCTGTGTCCTGTTGAATAAAATAATAGTAAAATATGCTCA
>NW_015120747.1:0-1027 GCF_001443285.1 Poecilia latipinna
CAACTTATTTTGTACTTAGTATACTTTAGTAGTATTTAAATTGTTTAAAATTACAATAGTATACATTAGTATACTACACTTACTTTTTTGGAACAACTTCAAGTATACTTAGTGTACTTAAAGTATACTTTTTAAATTTCATATTTCAGAGCTTTATTATTACATTTTGATATAATTATTATATTTTGAGTGTTATTAATTATATAATGTCTCAAAATTATATTAAAGATATATATATATTAAATATACTTCAAATATATTTTAAATATACTATTAATATAATAATGTATTTAAATTACACTATTTTTATTTTTGATTTCCTGCTATTGATAATAAACTACAATTTTTATTACTCTTAATTCGTCTTTATTCCTACGTACCTATTTTGTAAATGACATGCATAACTACACTACAGTACTTACACTGTTTAGGCTAAAATTACATGGAAAGATTAATTACACAAGATGCCCAAGGTAATTCAAATATTTTTTTATTACAGACATTTTAAAATTGTCCAATTTTACTCACAACTTTATGAACTTTACATAAATTATCAGTTTACACATCAAAAGTGAACACATGAACGTGAAAATTTAAGTGTGACAATAAAACATGAAAGTGAGGATCAACGACAGAACATTCCCGTTCACTGCACCTTACAGAAACCTACAAAAAAGGACAATAGAGCAATTAAACAGAGAAAGCATTTGTATTTTAAAGAGAACAGAAAAATGGCAAATAAAAAATAATACTTACAATTTCAAGACGTTGTGGACATCAGAAGAACTGATGATGATTGGGACCGGATGCCTGGGGTGGAAAAACATTTCTGGGTGTCTTCTTTGCCTGTTTATGTTAGAAGTAGAAAAAAAATAGTCAGCAATGTCAAAGAATCAGTTCATCAACTATGAAGCTGTTTTAAGTGTGGACTTAAGGAGACAAACTACCTTAAAATCTTTCCATGCATGATCTGAACACACTGATCCTTGCAAGGTGGTGAGGGGGGCTGGTGGTGCCCATCTCCANC
>NW_015120747.1:1037-1382 GCF_001443285.1 Poecilia latipinna
CNATTAGATGAGAGGCAGGGTTCACCATGGACAGGTCACCAGTCCATCACAGGGCCCTGAAAGTCAACAACAAATAAAATGTATGAAAGAGAAATGTTAGATTAACAAGGGGAAAAATTCTGTCCAGTTATCTTTAAATCAAATCATGTTTATTAAGCACTTGGTGTTGGTAACACAGCATTTTTTGTTGTTGAAAATGTAGCTAACTCCTCATTAAAAAAAACAAAAACAAATTTACATCATGAAGACAATGTGGAGGTTCATCCTCAGAGCTGGTTGGTGATCTGGTGGAGCCAGAGCTTCTTCTGAGAGAGAAAGTCTTTAGTTTCCTAACACCTGATCTCT
>NW_015120748.1:0-1382 GCF_001443285.1 Poecilia latipinna
AGCTTCAGGAGGCGACAAGGAGCCGCAGGGAGGAGGCGATGAGGAGCTTCGCCTTGGAGGAGGCGAAGAGGAGCTTCAGGGAGGAGGCGATGAGGAGCTTCAGGGAGGACGTGACGAGGAGCTTCGCCTCGGAGGAGGCGAAGAGGAGCTTCAGGGAGGAGGCGAAAAGGAGCCACAGGGAGGAGACGATGAGGAGCTTCGCCTCGGAGGAGGCGAAGAGGAGCTTCAGGGAGGAGGCGACGAGGAGCCACAGGGAGGCGGCGAGGAGTCATTTACTGGGGCAGTCTGTCGGCGAGGTGTTAATCTACAAAAAGAAGTTACCTACTTAGTGAATGATGAGTGTGTTGGTTTTCTCTCCGGGTGCTCCGGATTTTTCCTAAAAACAGAAATATGTTCAGTAGACCCAGCGTCCATGTTGGGTTCATTGATGTTTCAACAGCAATGAGTGAGTGTGTGTTTTAGCATTTCTGTCTGTGTATTCATTTGATTGGTAGATTTTGTAAAATCTACACAGAAATCCTTCTCTTTAATATTCTGAGTGAATGCTGAGTGTTTTGTTTGTTCCCTTTTTCTTATATAGGTTTTCTCTGGGCACTCCAGACTTCCCTTTGTGAAGACTGTGCAACAGACCTCTGTCAGAACCAAAATAGTTGTGGTTAGGGTCAGGTGTTAGCATCACAATGAAAACCAGAACATTTTGGAAGAAATTTAAAAGAGGCCTGCCACAGCGTTTTGACAGCTTCTGTTCTAAAGCTGAAAATTTGTTACATTGGTAAGGTCAAGTAAAAGATAGTCAATAGCATACATGCTATTATATCATTATTATATTGACTAACATGTACTAACTCCATTCAATGTCCTAGCATTAGTGTTTAAACTAAAGTTAGCTAAAATGCTATGGTTAGGTTGAATGCTGTCAGTAGCATGGTATCACCAGCACTTTGACCTACATTGACTTGCTTCATTTAGTGTGATAAACATAGCTAATAAATAAAAGATGAGCATAAATGCTTTTTAGTTACTAGGCTAATGTTAACATGAGGGCTATCATTAGCATATTGAATTACTAGCATGTTGATACTACCAGTAGGATGAGGGTTATCGCTAGCATGTTGACTAACTCAAAATTTTAGGCACAAAGCTAATGTTAGCATGAAGCAATCACTAACATTTAGAGCAAATAGCATGTTGTTGCTAGCAGTAGGATGTGAGTTATCAGCAGCATGTTGGCTAACAAAAATTACTCTATTGTGTGCTGTAGCATAAACTACAATTAGCCAAAATGCTAAGCCTAGCTTAAATTCTGCCACTAGCATGTGTGATGTCACCAGCATGTTAATTTACATTGACTTAATCCATTCAGCATGATAAACATAACTAAT
>NW_015120749.1:0-1382 GCF_001443285.1 Poecilia latipinna
GTTCCTTTTTCCACATAATGTAACTGGTAGGGTTTATGATATATTAAAAAAAAAATAATGTGATTGGTATCGGTGATTGGCCCTCGTGGGTGATCGGTATCGGCAGGAAAAAACCTGATCGGCACATCTCTAATCTAGACCCCCTGAGAGCTTCAGATTCTGGTTCTGCTCTGCATCCCCAGAACCAGAACCAAACGAGGAGAAGCAGCATTCAGCTTCTATGCACCATAGATCAACAAACTTCCAGAAAACTGTAAAACAGCTGAAACACTGGGTGCCTTTAAATCTCAACTTAAAACCGACCTGTTTAGAGTTGCTTATGTCTAAATTTGGATTAGAGTGCAGGTTTTGATGTCTACAATGTTTTTGATTTTAATGTTTTTATCTTTACTTTCTATCTATTCATTTATTTTAAATGGCGTTTCAACTAAAACTGAGGTGTGAGAATCCTTGTCAAATGGCGTTTTGACTAAAAATTTTTAAATTCAGTCCTGTCAGGCGACGGAGCCTGGATAATACCCATGCTAAACGGACGGCGGAGTCCGACAACGACAGGAGCTTAAATTCCGTAACAAAAGTATGTTTTAATCTTTTTTTTTTTTTTTCAAAATCCCCTTCTCCTTTTTTACTGTTTATTCAATGTCCCATGCAGTTCCTATTTTTCTTTAATCATGTAAAGCACCTTGAAATGCTTTGCTGCTAAAATGTGCTATACAAATAAAATTTAATTGATTTTGATAAGGAAGGGCAGTGACTGACTTGCAAATCACGGACTGGCAACCTGTCCAGCTTGAAATTTTTTTGTTTGTGCCGTTATCATTTTAAACTTATAAAGAAATGCTTCTAGAGGTCAAAGATCAACCAGCCCCTCACCTTCTTCAAATCAGAGGTCAACAACTCCCATGGCCCTGCTCACATTTAAATGATAGTGGCACAAACGAAAATTTTTGCTTCACAAACCAGCACAAACGTAGCACAAATGTTTGACACCAATTTTGTGTGATTTGAAGAAGGTGGTGGGGCCAACTTCACTCTGGTGAATCCTCGCCCGAATCGTTCACTGGAGGTTACGGTTCGGGCTTCCGAAGCCTGACGGAGCTCAACAAGCCTCATAGTGAACCAGATCTCTGACACAGCTCTGGTGTCAGAGATCTGGTTCAGCTGACCATTCAGGTTCAAAGTTGCTGCTTTTAGAAAAATATGACCGTCTCCCTTAAGGTCTCCGTGTTTTCTCGTTTTATTTCCTTTGCATGTTTCTTGTGAAGAGCTCAGGACGGTGTTTATAGCAGTATGTAGGCGGATCAGTTGTTCGGCTGTCTGGCTCTGGTCTGCTCTCTCGTTCCCATAAACTCTTTCAGGCTGAATATAGAAGTGATTCCATG
>NW_015120750.1:0-1382 GCF_001443285.1 Poecilia latipinna
ATGTTGGTGACCAGAACGTTCCAGAACCAGCTGGAGGTTCTGGAACGTTCTGGTCACCAACATGAACACCTGCTGCTCAGCCTCCAACAGCCTGACCTCCATCCAACCCCTGCTCACCTGGCTGGGAGACCCCAAGCCTCTGAATGTTCCAGCTTCAGAGGAATCAGGTGTTAAGAACATTTTTATGTTCAATATGAAACCAATAAAGTGACAGAGAGAATCTGCATCTCTGTGTGATTTATTCAAAGGCTTTATTGTGTAATTTATCAGGAAAATGTGTTTTTATAAGAATTTTGATTTATTACAATAAATACCAGTTAATGCTAAAAACCAGCAAATGTTAATTTTATTCTTTTCTCCTCAACAGCATCAAACATAATAAATTCAGGAATCTGGTGAGATGGACTTTAATGTAAATCTCATTTCTTTAACCTGAAGAATCTCATTTCAAACTGAAGGTTTTAAAAAGCAGCTTTTATGTTTGTGGCACCGTGGATGTTGTCATGCAGAAAAATTAATAGTTTAAATCATTTTTATTGTTTCACATTGTACTACAAAATGTTGTCATAACATTTAAGGTTTCCCTCCTTACTGTGTATCGGCTGCTGATACAGATTCAGCTCTGAATGAGGTTTAGTCACATGATGATCCAGTTTTCAGTGTGAACACACTTTATGACTGAAGATGCAACACCAGATCAGAGGAGAGAGTTCAGACCCGCCTTTCAGCTTCTCCACCACTGAGATGCATCCTGCTGGTAACAACATGAAACCAGTGGCTGCAGGCGACAGCCGGTAGTTTGTGTTAGCCTATGTTTTTGAACTGGTGGGACTGGTTGTCCTGTTTTCACTTTTCTTCTGCAGTAGATTCGCTTTGACTTTTTTACATTTGTCTGGTACAAGTAGGGGCTTCAATTGGAATGTATAGAGTTGGCCTCTACATGCTAGCTTCCATCTCTGCCTGCTAGCCAACAACTCTGCCTGCTAGCTACCATCTCTGCCTGCTAGCTACCATCTCTGACTGCTAGCTAACAACTCTGCCTGCTAGTTACCAACTCTCCCTGCTAGCCGCCATCTCTACATGCTAACTACCATCACTGCTTGCCAGTTAACAACTGTACATGCTAGCTTCCATCTCTGCCTTCTTGCTACCATCTCTGCCTGCTAGCTACCAACTCTGCCTGCTAGCTACCAACTCTGCCTGCTAGCTACCAACTCTGCCTGCTAGCTACCATCAATGCCTGCCAGTTAACAACTGTACATGCTAGCTACCAACTCTGCCTGCTAGCTACCAACTCTGCCTGCTAGCTTCCATCTCTGCCTGCTAGCTACCATCTCTGCCTGCTAGCTACCATCTCTGCCTGCTAGCTACCATCTCTGCCT
>NW_015120751.1:0-1381 GCF_001443285.1 Poecilia latipinna
ATGGTAGGTGAAAGGTCAGGGAGAAAGAGGAACTGATGGGAGAGCGGAGGTGACCAAGGCCTTATTGCTAAACTTTAACTTTCCTAAGAAAAGGTTAGACACAAGAGAACTGTTGAGCAACCCTGGGCCATTAGAACAGACATCATGTTTCCAAGACAGTGATGGATATGAGATCATCGGTCCAAGCAGTCAGCCAATAAAACAGGCACAGCAACAAAGCTAGCCAATGCAAATGCACCAAAAGGGTGGATAAACCCTTTATAAGGTGGGTGCAAAAGAGGAATCTTTGGTTGGATCCTTCAGGCAGCTTCGAGCCAAGATCGAGATGGACAAAGAACTCTGCAGCTGAAGAAGAGCCGGGGCCACAGAGCCGAAGACTGTTCTGCACATGGGGACCAACCCGTTAGCCCCGCAACATGTGGCTTCAAATTGCACTTTTCTCACCAGCTGGGTTCGAGACCCCAAAGACAAAGACCAAGGCAAAGATGAAGATAAAGGCAAAGAACAAAGGCAAAGAGGAAGAACTGGGTTGTTCCTTCCATGAGACCAGCTCATCTACATCTCCAAGGACCAGAAAGATCGTGAGACGAGGAGAAAGGAGCTACAGAGCTGCAAGACGAGAAGCTGAGGACCGCTACGCGCATGAGGAAGTCACCCTGAGGCCCGAGATCTGCCGCTCTGACTCAGTACTCTTCCTGTACTGGGAGCCTCCTGCTGCTGCAACACCTTTTTCATCATCAGGCCAGTTCTAGGGTTCAAAATGCCAAACTCCGTTCATCTCTCTCAAAGTTTTCCTTTTTTAGTTCACAGTGTCAGCATTAGGGAAAGATAGACCAGATTATTGATTTTACTTACTTGATTATTTCTGCTACTGATTTAAGCTGTACTGACCCTTGCAAAAATGCCTTACTAATAAGATAATTAGCATTAAGAAAATCTAAAAGATGTTGTGGACATTCAATTAATGAGTCACCTTAAAGTTGTAAAATAGCTATGAAGTTTGATTCTGGGAGGAGAAAGTGGAAAATGTTCCATAGGTTGCTTTGAGCCAAAACTAAAACAACACCCTTGGGACTCGCCCGAGTCACTAAAACCTACCTGGTTCAGTAACAAGTGCAAGTTGTAATAAAGGGAAAGAGCGACCGTTAACAGGTGTGCTCTGTGAAACTAGCTGATTCTGGGCTGCTCTATCTGGCTAATTCACAGGGTGAAAAAGGGTGGGACATCTGGATGGAGGTCGTTAGAAACCAGGCTAGTCTTTCTCGCGCCCAGCTTAAACAGAATGTCCTCTATATTCTCATCTGTAGTAATACTCCGGAGTTAGAGGCTTCTCGGACCCGTTAGATGGAGAGCTGGGAGCAACATCTCCCTCCTCTCAGAA
>NW_015120752.1:0-1381 GCF_001443285.1 Poecilia latipinna
GTTTAGGAACCTCTGCCTTTTCCAACGGACCGATGAAAGGCCGTGGAAAAAGCAGAGACAGAGGAGGTCGCAATAGGCGACAACCCAAGAATAATACCCCACAAAATCCACGCAGTCCAAATGGCTGCTGGATTTGTGGCGGTACTGGCCACTGGGCAAGAAACTGCCCTTCAAAGAATGTTGCACGGGACAACAGGAGGGGTGGTGGAGTGAGGAGACCTCAAACAGGAGTAATCCTCAGCATGATCAGAGTTTATCACACCCCAAAAAGACAAACCACCACACCAAATTGATGAAATGGTGGACATATGTGCAGCTTGGGACACCTTAAGTGGAATCATAAAATAAATTGACTTTCTGTGCGATACCGGTGCATAAACATATATATATATATATATTTTAACGTTACCAAAATTAGGTTTAAAACTCACAAGTGACAGACAATTAATTTTAAGAAATATTACTGTGGAAATGAATTAAACGCCTCTAAATATTGAAAATAATTGATAATTGAATTTAACTCAAATTTAATTTAGAGTTTAATCCTATAAAGAATCTCAAAATTGATTGAAATTGGTTTGGTTTTTGTGTGATTTTTATTGATACTTTTATGAATGAAAATTAATTCTATAAAGACAAACTGTGCTAAAGAATTGAGCAACAGATGAAATGATTGACTATTTAATATAAAATCTAAAAAACTTACATTGTTACCTCGTCTGAAATGTAAGGTTAAGTGAAACTATGAAACTTTACGCAAACCTGGTGGATGAAATTAGTTACTCTAAAAATGATTATGAGTAAAAGCAATACTTCCTAGACTTCAGTCTACAAGATTTTAATCTGGATTTGAATGATGGTCATTAAATTAAAAAAGGACAAATTTTGAATTGACGGATTTCAGATTTGATTTACATTAAATATGGTCATTTTTTTTTTAGCTGAACAGAAATAAAATAGAAATGTTTCACGTTGCTGAACTTAAAAGATCTTCAGCAATTATTAATTGTGACACATGGGCAATGCCATGTGTAAAAAGGGGGATATCATATACCAGATTGCCCCAAGGCTATTGTGAAAGCCTACAATTTTTGCACAAGTTATGAGTGCGAGCATGTCAACATTTCAACCTCCAGGAGATAGCCAAATTTTATTATATGTTGATGATGTTTTATTAGCGTCTCCAAACAGGGAAACCTGTCTGCAAGACACTTTGGCGCTTCTGACACATTTATCTGAAGAGGGTCATAAGGTCAATAAAAATAAACTACAGCTATGCAAGACAAAAGTAAAATATCTGGGTCATAATGTGGGTGCAGAAGGGGCGTACCATCATGGAGGATAGAAAAACAGCGATTCTCCAAGCGCCAAAACTACAAAC
>NW_015120753.1:0-1381 GCF_001443285.1 Poecilia latipinna
TGCCTTGAGTTTTCTCTCCATTGTTTTCATGCTAAATGTCCATTTTAAATGGCACAACTTCCCATATGTGGAGTGAAATATGAAAACATTGACAACCTGCCGTCCTCCGATAGTTTCTTTCATTCTGGGCTTTTCCACAGTGGGGCAGGTTGTTAAGATGTTCCTCCTGTTGACTCGTTTCAAGATCATCTTTTGCACTGCAGCTAGTTGGATTTACTGTAACGAAACGAGCTTGTGGTTAGAGGAAGGTGAAAGAGTGAAACCCAAACTAAACGGCTCAGACGCCCAGAGGCTGCGTGGCGCCCACAGAGATGAGCGATAAGATCAGCTTCAAATGACTGATTTCCGATTTCTCTCTTTAAGACACAACAGTTTTATGGATGGGAACTACGGAGAATAATCAAATGTTAATTAAAATCAACTTAGTACTTAATGCACAGTCAGAATAAGATTCTTCTTTGACAGCAAGAAAAATGTGAAGTTCAGGATGTCCTCTAAAATAAAAACAATAGAAAAGTCACGTTTGTTTTTATAGCAGATTTGTTTGTTTTTGTTTTTGTGCAGATGATGCAGATCGTGGGTGTTATGAAACTTTACAGTTTGTCCTCTTGGGTGTGTGCATGTTTTTACCTTTGCAAAGAAAAAACCTGCAGCCTTTCATGTTTCTGTGGTTTTATCAGCGCCTCTGGTTTGATTTCTGACTTCTCTCCGTTTCATCGAAGCAGACGAGCCAGAAACTGGCTGCTGTGGAGAATGAACCGTCCTCCATGCTGAGCTCTTGATGGATGAGGTTACAGAAGAGTCAGTGACACATGAGCTGGAGCTTTGCCGCTTTACGTATTTGCATAACTAAACTAATTCATCTTAATTCAAACAATCAATCAAATTTTATTTGTATAGCACATTTCAGCACATTTTACATAATTAAAAAACTAAATAAAAACAGCATGTGACATTGAAGAGAAAGAGACTTTAAAAAAAGATTAAAAAAGACAAAACATACTTTTGTTAGGGAATTTAAGCGCCTGTCGTCGCCGGACTTCGCCGTCCGTTTAACACGGGTTTCATCCAGGTATTATCCAGGCCCGTCGCCTGACAGGACAAGGTCTGCAGCAGCACCAGGCTCCGTCCACCTGTGGATTTTTGCGCTCGGACTTCTCCGTCCTACACGGATTTCTGTGCACTATTTTTACCTGTTAGTCTAGAATTTACAGGGTTTTTCTGTGCGCGCCATCAATGACTTCAAAATTCACAGAGGATGAGGTTCTTTTCCAACAGGCGAAGATTCAGTCTGAAAGCGCGTTTTTGAGTCACAGTCGGGTTAAAATCCTCTGAAAACCCCCTCTGACGGAGGTTTGCACCTGAAGCTGAAAGAAGTCTG
>NW_015120754.1:0-1380 GCF_001443285.1 Poecilia latipinna
AGAAAAAGTTTGTGAACCACTGCCATAATATAAGACGGGTTCTTTACATGAAAAACATAATTGTAAGGACACAGCGATGTTATCATTGGACGCACGTCAAGCGTTTGATAGAATAGAGTGGAATTATCCGTTTGAAGTTCCCCCCAGATATGGACGGGGTGAAACCTTTCTAAAATGGATACGATTACTATATACTGATCCTACAGCACAAGTTTTAACCAATAATAACATGTCAAAACCTTTTAATTTACAACAGTCAACCAGACAGGGTTGCCCTCTGTCACCACTGCTTTTCGTTTTTGGCAATTGAACCTCTGCCGATGGCTGTTAGAGCAAATCCAGGAATATCAGGTATTAGAATTGGAGGGAGAGATCATCTCATTTCTTTGTTTGCAGATGACATCATATTTTTCTGAAGTAATTTGAAGATCAGTATTCCCAATTTGTTAAATCTAATAAAAGAATTTGGTGAATTTTCAGGATATAAAGTTAATAATTCTAAATCAGAGTTAATGTTTCTTAATGAAGAAGAAAGGAGAAGTCCTATTGTGACTACCTCATTTAAAACAACTAGAGAAGGTTTTAAATATTTAGGCATTGAGAGCACCCCGTACCTCAGTGAAATAAGCACAGCAAATTATAATCCCCTTGTGGAAAAAGTCAGAAATTGTAAATCGATGATCAAATTTGCATACATCCATGATAGGCCTAATAAATTTGTTAAAAATGACAATCTTGGCCAAATTTTTATACTATTTTCAAACACTTCCATTGCCACTGACAGACTCATTTTATGACAGTCTGGACAAACTATTTAACTCATTTATTTGGAGTAACAGAAAAGCAAGACTCCGTTTAAAGCTCCTCTATTTGCCCTATGACAGAGGTGGACTTCAAGTCCCTAATCTCAGATGGTATTATATATTATATAACTAACATCAGCTACTCATTACTTTTGTCCGATGGCTCCTCAGCTTGGGTAGACATTGAACAGCAATCTGTTCCAGATTTCCCCTTAAACACATTTCTATATTCTTTGGATATAAAGACACTAAAAAAAAACACACAAAGAACCCTTTCTTAAAAAATACAATTATAATTTGGCATGCAGCACATAAACATATGGGTGACCGTCCAGAGCGATCACAATTCACCCCCATCTGGGGTAATGAAAGGTTCACCTCAGGGACGAATGATGGAGGAGTTGAACTGTGGAAACCCAGAAGCACTCAGAAAATTAAAGATCTATATGCCGATGACATGTTGCTTACTTTCAATCAGTTATGTAAGAAGTATTTAATACCCCCAAAACAGGGCTGCACAGTGGTGCAGTAGGTAGAGCTGTTGCCTTGCAGCAAGAAGGTTCTGGGTTCGATTCCC
>NW_015120755.1:0-1380 GCF_001443285.1 Poecilia latipinna
TAAAGAGTTGCTCCCACAGTTGCAACGTATCTGTGACGTCACGTGTTTGCCCTGGAGACAGCAGTATGGCGACTTGTCTGGAGCTTCTCATAACAAGGTAAGTTCCCCAAAGCTATTAAAACATATGTTCTATCTTTAATGTATTTATGTAATGTAATGGTGATGTATTGTCTGAATGTTTGTAACTCCTTGGCAGACATTATACCACAATGTATGCTGCGTTTATACTGTTATGTATTTTGTATCTCAATAAAGATCTCTTTAAAAAAAAAAACAAGGTAAGTTCCATGTTAAGAACATCATGTTTTTGATTATTTTTTATGAATGCATTAACTTTCTGTTTGCACAAGAGTATCAACTTATGATTAACGTAAGTTTATTTGTTTGGATATCGCGGTACGACTGTTCAGTACAGGGGAGCTTAAGTCCAGTCCTTCAGAGCTATCATCCTGCAACTTTCAGATGCTTCCCTGCGCCAATTAACACACCTGAATCATATGAATGGCTGATTAGCAGGTCTGTTCGGAGCTGATCCTGGTCTGTTGGAGTAAAGATGCATCGAAAAGTTGCAGGACCTCTCGAGGACTGGACGTGAGCACCCTTGGTTTATTGTTTTTGTTAGCAGCTAAAGCTAGCCAAGCAGGTGTAGCACTGGGTATCGGGTCGTTAAACAAACATTAAAACTGTCAGAAAGGCCGTTTGAGTTAACATTATTTAGCTGCGGAGTCGTTTTCTTGAAGTTTTCGGCTATAGACGGCATAATGGGGAGAGTGGCTGTGCTGGACCGGTGGTTTGATCTATGCGAGCAAAGCTAAGCCAAAATGTTTTTGTCTCTATAAATAATAATGATAATAAATAATGACATATTGGCTGCCTCTTTTTTTCTTCATTAGTACTTCATGTTGGTGACTGAAGCCTGTTATGATGACTTCAACACATTTCTTCTGACAGGTTGGTAGAAGAAATCCTCTCCAGAATGTTTCTATAAGCTGACTAATTTCTATAATGCCTAATGTCTGAGTTGTGTTCATGGTAATTATTTCTGACATTTTTATGCTTTATGTTGTAGGTGGTGAAAAATGCTCTCCAGGGTAAACCGGGTGGACAAAGTATTTTGGTGGGTCTGGTTAGTTTTGCTCACTTCTCTTTAAAATCTGTATTTATTATCCTAATGTGTCTGCTATTTATCCTGTTGTTCCTCCAGGCTGGGAAAACCAGGCATTCTTCTGTTGGTTCATGTGCTTCGTCCTACATCCAAAGGCCACAAGAAGAATCCAAAACAGCTCATGTCAAACTGTGGACCATGTTTTCAGATATGTGCAGGTATGTGGTTATTCTAATGATCCTACTTCTTTGTAGAAGCACTTTCTCATTGGCTTT
>NW_015120756.1:0-1380 GCF_001443285.1 Poecilia latipinna
CATGATGGACTACAGATCAGGACTGATCCTTCTAATGATTTGCTTTATGGGTGAGAAAAGTTTTAAGGAACATTTAGTAGATTTTTGTGCAACTTTTCTCTAAGAGAAACTCAGTTTTCTGACTGTCTTACTCACAGGTGTTGATGGTCAGACTCTGACTGAATCTGATTCAGTGGTTAAAAGACCAGGAGAATCCCACAAGCTGACATGTACAGCTTCAGGATTCACATTTAGCAGCTATGAGATGAACTGGATCAGACAGGCTCCTGGGAAAGGACTGGAGTGGCTTGCTTATATCAGTCAAAGTGGTGGCTACACAGGCTACTCTCAATCAGTTCGAGGCCGGTTCACCATCTCTAGAGACAACAACAAACAGCAGCTGTATCTGCAGATGAACAGCCTGACAACAGAAGATTCTGCTGTTTATTTCTGCGCTCGAGAGGCACAGTGACTGAAGTTGGTTCAACAGCTGTACAAAAACCTCAAGTGCCTTCAAAGTTATCTGAACGGAGCTTTTCAAAATCTTCCTGTGTAAGACTGTAAATGTGATTCTGTCTCAGAAACAGTGAACAATCTGACTCTGAGGCAAATAGAAGAATAAACATAATAGGCATCATGTTTGATCATACCTGACTGTTCAACAATTATATATTTAACTAACAATGTCAGGAAAAATCAATTTGTTTTTTGTAAGGTGTGTGAGAGAAATTATGTCAACAAATACTTCCCATTATTACTAAAATGTTTGACCACAAGAAACTTCTTGTTCATAATATAATTGTGATGTTTTATATGAATCACTGTGTGTTTAAAACAATATTAACCAACACAGAATGTTAAAAAACTTCAGACCTGAAGTTTATTATGATCCAATAAAATGAAAATTTAAAATGCTTCCATCTCGCTTGCTTTTTATTCAAGTGGGATTAAATAGAACGTCTGAAAACACATTCATCTTAATTACAAAATATAGTATTTTTCTTTCCTAGATCAGCAGATCTGATTGATAAAGATCTATTTGATAAAAGAAAACAAAAGCATTTCTAGATTGACACTATCTGAGTGATAAGGGAGACAAAATGTGCTACATTGATTAAATTTAAATTCCTCACACAACCAAATGGCTCAGTAGAGATAACATGCAACCTAATAACACTGCCTTATTAACACTGGCACAAAACACTTTCAGAGTTGAAAAATATCCCCACGCATTTCAGGAAGTCACCACCAGGGGTCCTCAGATCACTGATATTAAGATTTTAACAATTATGAATTTTTACTTTAAATACATTGCTACTCACTGTAATTTAATTCAGCATGTTTGTTTTAATCTGGCTTTTTATTAATTTTGTAAAGTTTGGGAATAAGCATCAATAATAG
>NW_015120757.1:0-1379 GCF_001443285.1 Poecilia latipinna
ACAGGCGTAAATGATCCCACTCCTGACACCACTGTTACACTGAGAGGTGTGGTGTGGAAGGAAAACTCAGCAAAGTTGGCTGTAGCATACATAAAGGTGATTTATTAGGCCTCCTTCAGCACAGCATAATCCACTCACAAGACAAAATGGCATCTTTTCCAGCAGTCTCTCAGCTTTCTCTCTCTCAGCTTTCTCTTTTCCTCTTCTTCTTGGCTCAGCCAACAGTCTCCTTATATACTGTTGTCCCCACCTTCTCAATTAACTGCCCAGCCAATCAAAGTCCAGCAAACATGGCCCTTTCTATAAAAGAGCTGGGTTTGAGGCGGGCCTCCTCTTTGGTAGGTTCCAAGATGGCCGCTACAAGGACACACCCAAAAAGGTAACAAACATTTCACAAACAGAAGGATCACATACACACATCCTAGAACTTAAATGTTACAGAAAATATTATTGCTTCTTAACAAACACCAAAAAAACTAGATTAGCTACCGCTTCTGCTTTACAGAATTACTTAGACATACAAACTGTAGCCCACAAAACGCACATTTCATTAAAAAAACTAAACAAAAACATCTTATTGCTGTCTTACCTTTACTTATCAATGAAATCCATGCACCGCTAATTCTGCACAAAAATCTCCGTTCATCCAAAGCCAAGTCTATCCTCATGTCTTTTCTACTCCGTCTGAGAATCATCAAACTGTCTCGAAGCAAAACCTTCAGTCCGCTGTTGGTCCTCAGGTATAGAGCTTTGGAGGTGACGTCACAGCGTATGACGTTTACGTCGCTCGGCGCCATGTTTGCAGCCCACAGACCAAAACAAACTAGTCAGAACACCGGTGTTTTCATTGTATTACCGACCGCAGCAAAGTTGTTTTGCAAATTGGATACTGGATATTCTCCCTCCGCGGAGTAAGGGACGTTCAGCTCAAGGTTGATCCGATTTATGAACGCTACTTTCGGCCAGCTGTTCTCTACCGATGCCTCCTGAAGCGCTCGGAGGTTCACATCGGGACCGTCAGTTTCCAAACACTCCTGTAAATAAATGCTTTGTCTTGTGACCAACTGATACAAAAAAGTGGTAATTCATGCTATTAAACGAGGCACACTATCCTCTATAAATGTTTAAGTCATATTTAATATTTTAAATATTAAATGTTTTCTTCAGTAGCTTCCAAATCATGTGCCCCATTAACTTAAAATCTGTGAGAAATCATTCTACTAGACTGTATAAATGAGGCACACTCATCTTTATTACATTTGAACACTTTATATATTTTTAGCTTTTAGTATTTTTCTTCAATAGCTTCTAGGTCATGTCAACCATTAACTCAAAATCCTTGTGAAATTATTCTACTAAACTATATAGATGAGGCATAT
>NW_015120758.1:0-1379 GCF_001443285.1 Poecilia latipinna
AGGTTTGATTTTATTGCAGAACATAAAGATAAAGAAGGTAGATATGTGTTGTTAAAGGGGAAGCTGGAACAGGAAGAAGTCACTCTATGTAATATCTATGCACCCCCTGGTAGTAGTATTGACTTCTTTAAGGAGGTATTTAGTCTTGTGGCTGCAGAAGCAAGCGGCACTTGTACATACATGTGCAGGTGATTTTAATTTACTCCTAACCCCAAAAATGGATACGACTAACAGGGAACGAGGAAGGATGCGTGTAGAAAAGCAATTCAAGAAAATAATGCAAGAATCGGGACTTACAGATATATGGAGATCTCTCCATAAATATGACCGTGAATTTACTTTTTACTCAACTAGACATAAAGTGTATACCAGAATTGATTATTTCTTTATGTTCAATAAGGATCTTCACAGAGTGAAAGACTGTGTAATAGGACAAAGAGACATCTCTGATCACTCTGGTTTAACTATGAAAATTAATTTAGCTAGAAGCCCTAAAAACACGCTATGGAGGCTTAACACAAGTTTACTAAATAGCACGGAATTCAAAACAGAAATGGCAGAAGAGCTTAAAACTTATTTAGAATTCAACGATAATGGAACAGTTAACCCTACAATTCTGTGGGATGCGGCTAAAGCTTATATTAGGGGTAAAATAATTGCAAAATGTGCTAATTTAAAGAAGATCAGAGCAAGAAAACTATCAGACTTACAAGAAAATTTAAAAAGATTGGAGCGGCTGCATTTGATAAACAAAAGCCCTTCCTTACTGGAACAAATGAGGCCGGTTAAGCAGGAGATTCACAAAATTTTGAATGAGGAAATTGGAAAAAAAAAAAAAAACAACTTAAATATATGAGACAAAGGTATTATGAGGCAGGGCCTAAAGCTTCTAAGGTGCTTTCATGGAGGCTCAGGAAATAACAGGTGAAAAACACAATCTATAAAGTTCGGAACCCAAGAACTAACAAGATAACTAGTAAACTTGAAGAAATTCAGAGTTCATTTGAAGGGTACTATGCAGCTCTGTACACACAGCCGGACAAAATGGATAATCAAACAATTCAAAAATTTCTTAACTCTTTGGATCTTCCATCTATAGGAAAAAACCAAAATGACAAGTTAATGGCAGAAATATCAGCCGAGGAAGTTGACCGAGGGATATCAAATCTTAAGACCAACAAATCACCGGGCTGTGATGGGTTCCCTCTGGAGTGGTATAAAGCCATGAGGGAATCTGTTCTCCCATTATTGAAGGCCTCCTTTAACTACACCTTGGGAGGGGGCGCTCTACCACCATCATGGCGAGAGGCGTTTATATCGGTCATACCAAAGGTGGGGAAAGATAAAACGGATCCTAAAGGGTATAGACCAATTAGTGT
>NW_015120759.1:0-1378 GCF_001443285.1 Poecilia latipinna
TAAAAGGTCTAACATATCAGCTGTGCAATACAAAATGCAGTATGCTTAATACGTTTTTCTTCAATACCATATGCATGAAATTGTTCAAAGTACAAAGTGGAGAAAGTAAAACCTGTATCAATTCATGCAGTTCATGTAATATTTGATAGAGTACATTTTCTTTTAACAGGTGGATTGCCAGATATGTACAGTACATAACAGACCAACCTGATATTCAGATCCATCATTTTTTATCCAGTTTCTGATTCTGTTCATAAGAGACAGTTCCTCTCTGCACTCCACCAGAGAGATGTCCAGTCACTAACAAATTGTCTTCAGGTTGTTGGGCTGTTTGTGACGTTTGGCTGGAGACACCAACATGCTCCTCTACTGCATTAGACAGTCTTCAGTACTACAGCCTGAGTACTACAGCCAGTGTCGGTCTCTGGATCATAACAAACAAAAAACATAACAATGAGAAGTGGAACGAAGAAATACATTTTACTACAACTCTAACAACAAGCCTCCATTAGAGAAATGTGGAGTTTCAGAGATATTAACACTTACATAATCATTTTTGGAGCTTGAATCTTCGAAGAATCCATGGAGGGATCAGGAGGGGGAGGTTAGGCTGACGACTGGAGATTCATCCGCAACCAGACTGGTTCTAATATATACAAAAAGGCAATAAAAGGATTAAAACATGCTGTAAAACATATAAGAAGACACAACAGCGGGAATAATGCTTTCAAAGTGAAAAAGCCTTTTACATTTTTTCAAAGGAAAAAAATCGATCAGAAAGGTTGATAAATCTGACCAATATGCATGTAAATGTTCAACATCATGAAAAAACATACTCCAGATTATTACGGATCTGTTTAAGTTAGCCAATAATTTGATTTAATGTTCACCGGGTTGATTTTTTCCAACATTTATACTCCGCTAACATTCGGCATGCTAAGCTAAATATGCTAACTAACACCGAGTCGTGTGGCGAACGTGACGTCTATCATACAGGTTGAGCTCAACTCAAAGTAATAGTTATAAACCATCTCAGAAAAAAAATTACTTACCAAGTGCAGTAAATAACTCAGACATGTGGAAAGTAAATAGTCCTGAAATTATTTGGCTTCTGTCGCTTCGCTTCGGTGGGAATCTGGGGAGGAGGCAGTGAATGAACTCCTTCAGTGTTAGAGCTGCTGGTGGAGTTCAGAGTTCAGAGGTCAAGAGTTATTGATTCCATTTTAACACCACTAGATTTGATAAGGAAACACTTTGTTTTAACACTGGATTTTAACTACTAATAATATACACCCCAGACTTACATAAACAGAAAGTGACTCTATTAGAGTAAAATTAACTCTGCTTTTGCACAAAGTCTACTAACACCAAAACATTT
>NW_015120760.1:0-1378 GCF_001443285.1 Poecilia latipinna
CAGTAACCAAATGTTGAAGCGTAGACCAAAAACACAGGCATACTAACGTGGGCAAGCTATACATCCACAAAGAACTACTTAAATTATATATAGTAATATTTACTTTATATACATACAAACATGTTTATCAGTGATAGACATAGCAAATAACTGGAAAGACTGTATAAGTTTAAAGGCATTTTTCTAGTTTATTTATTTTTGATTAATGAAACTGCATACCACCCAGGTTCATTAACCAGTTTCAGGAACCGACCAGATCCCTTCAGTGCTATTACCTTGAGAAATAATGAGATTTGGTTAAGTATAAAGACAGGCTTTAATGCCAAAAAAATGATCAAATATTACAAGCCTTGCAAGTCAAACAAATGGAACAGATACAGTTACATTCCAGCATTGAGCCACACTTGGCACACCTTAGGGGTGACCCCAAGTGAGGCAAACATTGTAGCGCGAGTTTAGCTTTGTGTGTGCAGAATGCACAGTGGATTTTTATCCATAGGGTGTGTGAAATTCATGACAAGGTACTGTCATGAATTTCAGTCTGGTCGGTTATTTATGACTGGCAACAGTCACATGAAACATGGCTATGTAAGCTGCAGTGTGTGCATGTAAGTAGATAAGAGAGAGGAAAACAGAATCTATAACAGTATAAACCTAAATAACACCTTGCTTTGTACTAGAGATATGAACAGCCATTAAAAAAATGTACCGTCACAGTTTTCTTCAAATTTCTTCTTCAGTTTAATGTTCGGTACAACTATTTTCCATGTCTTCATGAGTGTGTTAGGCAACCACAAAATACAATATAAACCAGACAGATATACCCATACACTGCTCACCTTAATGGCCTCTCTGGACGGACAGCAGTGGTGGATGTAAGGTAATGGAAAGATGGCCTCCAATGCAGATCTCCAAGGCTTGCCATTCTCATTCTCAGCTCAGCAAAACAACTCATTCTTCGATGCTCCATAGAATTGCCTCTAGAGTTCCAACGTCTGGCCAACCGGAGGATTCCCAAAGCTTCAATTGTAAGCCAACGTTAGCGGCTGCTTTGTCCAAACTATGAACACCCAGACAGTGAACCTCAGAGTCCATGAGAGCTGCTAACTGAAACATGTTCTATCTGAGCGTCCACACAAAAAATAATAAAGTCAGGAGTTATAACACTATTTTCTAAAGAAGTTGCCAAGCTCCGGCTCACTGATGAGCCGGTGGTAGGTTGCCATCTTTCTTGAAGCAAAGCAGGCACATGCAGAGGGGGAGGCTGGGGGTGCTTGAGCACCTGCCCCTTTTGCTCCTTGCCCCCAAGTGCCCTTTTGGTCTTTTTTTTTTTATATTATTTCCTAAGCCCTCTTCTGACACATAATAACATGTACTA
>NW_015120761.1:0-1378 GCF_001443285.1 Poecilia latipinna
TCCAGATCCAGACAGACAAGATGGTAATGGCGAACCAACCGGACATTGTGGTGGTGGACAAAGAACAGAGGAAAGCCGTTGTGGTGGATGTAGCAATACCAAGTGACCACAACATCAGGAAAAAGGAGAAACTGGAGAAATACCAGGGCCTCAGAGAAGAACTGGAAAAGACCTGGAAGGTGAAGACCACAGTGGTGCCTGTGGTCATCGGGGCCCTCGGGGCAGTCACCCCCAAACTGGAGCAGTGGCTACAACAGATCCCAGGAACAACATCAGACATCTCAGTCCAGAAATGTGCAGTTCTAGGCACAGCCAAGATACTGCGCAGAACCCTCAAGCTCTCAGGCCTCTGGTAGAGGACCCGAGCTCAGAGGATGTACTGTACTGGTTTCTCCTTTTAAATCAAGAGGCTCATGATAGTTTGACTAGACAGCAGATGTCCCACAGCTGATTGACTGAACCTGCCATGGACAGAGGAACAAGACCATCCCAGATATGGTAGGCTAGGTAGGCTACTGTTGAGAAAGATGAACAAAACAATATGAGAAATTATGAATCACATCAGAATATGTAAATTATTTGGCAGATAGCGCTTAAGTCAATATTTAAAATGCTTTTCTAAACAACTGTTGGAAGATGTAAGTGATTTTAGTGAAACTTAATAACACTGCACTGAAAGGCAGCGGTGTACGTGTATGTTTGCTAACTGTGGCTAAAGCTACTGCTAGCTGGTTTACTCTCCGATGGGAGGCTGGTTCCTTTAAATACAGTTGGAAAATGGTAAATTGACAATGACTGATAACGGCTAACACTTAAATACTGTAGGGGAGAAATAGTGACGTCTATAATAGTAATAATAATAATGATAATATTAATAATAACTCCCTTTGAACATATAACACAAAATAACGCATGTTAGGGTACCATTGTTTGATCGGGGAGTGGAACGGAGCTAAAAGATACATGTAGCGATCTTCAAAAGGGCCGTCATGTGGCCATTGTAGCCACAATGTAGCTAACTGCGATCCTAACAAATCACTCTTTTTTTATTTTTTTTCTTAATGTTTGAGCACGTCTATGTATGAAATTACGAAATCAGATCCAAATTAACTTGTTACTCCACATTTTTAGAGGAGGAACAGCCCTCACCAGCTTCACATTACTAACCTGTAACGATGAACAGCGTCAGTGAAAGAATAAAAACTATCAAGGGGCGGGGCTCCTCACTTCCGGTCTCCTGGTGAGACGCTGTCCGAACCTTGGTTGTTGTTTTTTTTTTTTTTTTTTTTAACAGGGTATTTTGGTCAATTTAAGTGTAAACAAAAACACATATAATAAATTGCAATACTATTAATTTATGTGGTGGCTTATATTCTTA
>NW_015120762.1:0-1378 GCF_001443285.1 Poecilia latipinna
CGTGGTCCGCAACCAACGGACCTCGGTCCGGATACGGACCCATATGCCATCCCATCCGGACCCGGAATAAATTGTTAAAATATTTGTTAATTTTGACGGGAGAATTAATTTTAAACCGGAGCATTTATTTTTTTCCCTATCTGACACAAGTGCTTTTACCAGCACTGCACTGAGCAAGGATTGGAAGCTAAAAACCAATCGTGTGCGAGTCATACTAACCACGTGGTTCAACTAGCGAATCAAATCGCCAGCTTGAACTCAGAGCGAGTTGTATGAGCAAACCGAAGCAGAGGTTTGTAGCCAGGCACAGACATCCACGCAGTGTGATATAAGGAAGAGGAGGTGAAAGGCGAGCGAAAAGCGATTGAAGCGAGAAACGCAGGGAGGTGATACAGGAAGACAGGGCGTGAATTACAGTCAGAAGAGGTGCAAACACTATGGCGCTTTCTAAAAAGAGAAAAGTAGATGCCGAAAATCGAGCGTTCAACACGGAATGGACTGATGCATACATGTTCATTCTTCCACCCGCGAGCACGAAACCAGTGTGCCTCATATGCTCCGAAACCGTGGCACTTATTAAAAGTGCCAATGTCAAGCGTCACTATAAGACTAAGCACAAAGCATTTGACCAATCATACCCCCCTAAGTCCGAACTCCGGACGCAGAAAATTTGAAGTCTCACTGCCCAATATGATCAGTCCACCAGGGTATTAAGCCGTGCTTTCAGCGCACAACAGCGTGCTAATGAATGTTCCCTCCGTGTTGCTTGGGTTTTAGGGAAACACAAAAAGCCCTTTACAGATGCAAGTATTGTCAAAGAGTGCATGACTGAAATAGCAGAGGCGTTACTTGATGGTAAAGAAAAAGATGAGCTCTGTGACAAAATATCGTTCCAAGCTCACCAATGAGCATCTGCACATGTGCATGAGAATGGCCCTGACCTCCTTCAAGCCCAGATTTAAAATGTTGGCAGGGCAAGCCAAAGCTCAATTCTCACACTGAGCAAGGGAAATTGGGGGAAGACAGATGTAAGAGAAATCTGTAAGAGAAATAGTTCAGGTGTTTTGAGAGTTGTTTTGTTGAGCAGAAATATTGAGATTGTTCAATCAAAAGGAAACTGAAGCTGCTATTTTTTCTTAAGCACTTTCTTTATTTTTGAATACATAATTTAGTTATTTTTAATTTAAACTGCAGCCACACAATGTTATCCTGTTTCAGTGCTAATAAACTTCTTTGAAATTATTTTAACCTGTATTATTATTTTTCTTAACACCATGTATTCCGATATTGTCATACTGCAAATAGACGATATTGCGGACCTCTGCTTGAGGAAATTTCTTTGAACTGGACCTCCTCACAGTTTTCTTGAATACCCCTG
>NW_015120763.1:0-1377 GCF_001443285.1 Poecilia latipinna
TGCAACTTTTAGATGCATCCCTGCTAAAACACACCCCAGACAAAAGGTTGACTTCCCTCATTAGCAGCAACTCAGTTCTGTAGAGCCTTATAATGAGTAAATGATCCAGGTGTGTTAGAGAAGGAACACATCTAAAGTTGCAGATGGTAGCTCTGGAAAACTAGACTTGGGCAACCCTAGCATAAAATGTATGAAAATACAATGTTAAAAATAAATTAAACACCTCATATTGTTAAATAACGCTTTGGAGCTTCTGGTTAGGAAGTGCATTCGAAACCTTTGTTTGAAATGGCGCGTTAAATTCAAGTCTCCATTCCAGACCAGAGAAAACTACAGAGAATGCAACGTTGTGTTAATCCATTTGAGGAGCCGGCAGTTTATCTTGAGGAAATAAATGACGATGCAGAAGTTAATTAGACTGTAACATGCGCAGTCCGCTGCTCAACCACTGCGGAAGCGGCTACGCCGCTGCGAAGAAATAAAAAACCGCTGGAAGTAACTCATCCAGAAGATTTAAGAAATGGAGCCTTGGTGCACGTAACCCAGGAGAGCGGCACTCTGGAGGAGCTGCAGACGTAACATCTGTCCGTTTCGGAGAAGCAAAACCACATAAATAAATAAATAAATAAATAAATAAATAAATAATCCTGGTAAAAGCTCACATCGGACCGCGCAGGGTAAAACACTCACAGAGTTCAGTTGATCTGTTTGGATCAGACAGATCCAACTGACTAATGAATTAGCGCAGATTTTTCCGCAGATGGAAACCAGGAGGAAGTGCGTCCAGACCCCAGCGGGTGAAGTGATGCTAATTTAAGTAAATTCACTTAATTTAATTTATTAAAAGTTATTGGGGCCTCAGTCAGTGGTTTTTGTCACTACGAGAAAAATTTAGATACATTTATCTTCTTAATTTGTGATGGGATCTGGATTCACGGTGAACATTAACTAAACCGCATAAAATGCGACTAAATAGTCGATGTTAATATGATTGTAATTTCACGGATAAAAATAGTACATGACCGATTTTTTTATGTTGTCGGTCAATATTACGTCTAGCGTGACCTGCCGCCCTGACACCAACTCACACATCTTCATCCACAGTCTTACTTGTAAATCGATTTTTCTTTTCTTGGACGTTTTCATGTTAGCTTGTCGATGTCTCAGTTTTATTCGCTGGGAAAATCAATAAGCAGCTTGAGGTGCCTCTGCTGCTCTCTAGTGGCGAGAAGCCGTAATGTTGGCTGGTAACAATCGGAATGCATTATGGGAGATGTAGTTTGTAGTCAATTCGTGCTCAAAACCTATTTTAAGTCAATCATGGGCCTATAAAATGCTGGGGGCCACATGTAGCCCGCGGGCCTTGAGTTTGACACA
>NW_015120764.1:0-1376 GCF_001443285.1 Poecilia latipinna
TTAGCCTCTACAAACAAACATAAGAGAAAAAGATGCAATAGAAGTCCTGAGGATAAGGTCCCAGAATGATTGAAACAACATTGAATCAATGTCAGCCAGAAACATTGAAACAACATTGAAAGTGGTCGGTGACTTGTATGTTGAATCAACGTTAGGGTTTTAACCATAACTGACATATCAATGTTGATTCAATCATCATCTGTATGTCAAATTACATGCATATTTGTGTTATTACATTGAATCAGTTAGGAATCAACGTTGATTCAACCTTCATCTGAACGTGGATCTGCACGCATATTTGTGTTAATTTTACATTGAAACAATGTTGATTCAACATTCATTTGACTGTGGATCTGCATGCATATTTGTGTTGATTTTACAATGAATCAGTTAGGAATCAAAGTTGATTCAACCATCATCTGAATGTGGATCTACATGCAGATTTGGGTTGATTTTATATTGAATGAAAGCCAAGGATTTATGTACATTTTTAGGTCTGATAGGTCTACATCATAACATGCCACTAAAAGTTTCTTCACTGGTGTTAAACACACTATATTATTGGCAGATGATGGGTAAACTGTGTACAAAAGGTTAAAAATGACAACATGGGTTTGATTTAACATTTTATTTAAGAAAAGAGGGACAGATCTTTAAACATATTTGATTCCTTTGTCACTGTCAAAACAACAGTCTGTTGTCCACAGAAGAACAGAGTCCATGAGGTTAAGCTTTGTACTGTATGAAGTAGGGAAACAGTACAAGTTGTGGTAACCCCAGTTTGACTCTGGTTGGCATCACTTTGATTCCTTGCAATGTCTTCCTCTCGTTCTGGCGCGTAATGAAGCCACTTCTCGACAGTTTTGCTGCAGTCCTCAAGAGTCAGCTTTTGGTCAAACTGCAGAGCAACAGCTGAAAAACACAAAAATAAAAGTGAGGAAGGTGCCGTTTAGAAATATGATAAACATTTGAAAGACATTGAAAGATTAAAAAGTGTACTGGTCACAGGTCTGAGAACAAATACAAACCATATAGTTCCCAATGTACACTCACTGTTAAATTAATATCTTAATCTTTACGTATACAACTACATTTACCCATCAAGCTGCAGTATAGTGTAGGATTTATGATATTGATATTAAATCAATATTTAAAATAAAGGGCTGTTTATCAGAAAATCTAACAATAAAACTCAGGGAGGATCAGGGTTTATTTAACACACCAGAGACAAATAAATAGAGCAAAAGGTGATTTATACTGTAGTTGGAAAAATTATTTATAATTTATACAGAATAAACTTCCATCAAATAGCTGGTTCAATCTTCCATCAACTACAAATATTTCCAAATAAGTTGATTAAATTCCTTAAAAAGTGG
>NW_015120765.1:0-1374 GCF_001443285.1 Poecilia latipinna
ATTTTAACTACTTAATTATAAAACCTTAGAAGAAAGGTCAATTAAGCTTAACTACCTGCTGTATGGATATTCTAGCTACACATTTCTTTAAGAAAGTCCTGCCTGTCATTGCCAATGATCTGATCCAAATAGTAACTCATCGCTGTCATCAGGTGTTTTCCCTCAGGCTTTGAAAACAGCAGTTATCAAACCGGTGATAAACAAAAGAACAACCTGGACAAATCACTACTGCAGAATTACAAGCCAATCTCCAACCTCCCATTTGTTAGGAAAATTATTGAAAAAGCTGTTTAAACCGTTAAATAGCTTCCTAACTATAACCAACTATATATTCAATATTTATATGGTCCCACTGGCTCAGGTTATAACAGGAAATAAGATTAGCTACCATAACTACGTGGACGATACACAGCTCTACATCACAATGTCACCAGGTGATTCTGAACCCATCCAGACACTGGCTTAGTGTCTGGATGGGTTCAGAATCACCTGGTGCTTAGAACAGATAAATGTGGGCTGTTCCAAAACTTTCATCCCAACACGAACACAGCCTCAACACCAACTCGCATAAACCGTACAAACCCACACTGATACCACATGAACGCGATGCGCGTGGAACAGAAACCACAGATCTGATCCACACAAGGAACCAACTAAGGCGCACAATGCGACACACACAAACTTTGCTTTTTTTATGCTTATTAGTGCAAGAGTGTGATGCACAACACAGATGGCAACTTATACTTCATATAATGTAGTATATTTCCAAAGGGTGCTGCACTTTTCACATTTAGTTTCACTTTACTGTTTGCAAAAATGAAAACAGGAATAGATGTTTCTCTTTTTCTATATCCGTTTAATAGCTGAAATATTTCAAACTCCCAAGTAGAAAGTTTGGTCTTTTGGCAATCCCTTTAACATTTTATCACATAGCTACTTTTGAAAGCTGCCAGATGAGTTTGACACACAAGATACATGTAGAAATTGTCCACTAAGATTTCAAATAGCCACACTACATCCTGTTTCTGAAAAGGAAACAGGATGTTCCTGTTCCTCTTCAGGAACATCCTGTTTCTGAAAAGGAAACAGGATGTTCCTGTTCCTCTTCAGGAACATCCTGTTCCTGAAGAGGAACAGGATGTTCCTGATGTTCCTGTTCCTCTTCAGGAACAGGAACATCCTGTTCCTGAATTTCCTGTGTTCGTTAAACTCCTTGCAGTTTACAGACGGCGTTTTGCAGAGAACTGAAGATGTTGCTGTGGGTTGTTCTTGTCCTGGATTTGGGGGTTTCTGCCGTGACGCTGCCGCAAATCACGGATGAGAAATTCATCGCCGAGTGTGTGGAGGAGCACAACAAAGCCCGCTCAGCTGTCA
>NW_015120765.1:6579-7955 GCF_001443285.1 Poecilia latipinna
ATTGTTTACTGCAGTCAGTGCATTAAGTCTGGTGTTTTCAGTTATAACTCTTCAAATGGCGGCGTGATGGTCGTTGCACAGAACCCATCTCCAAGTGCTATAATTTTGCTAGAAAACTAATCAAAACCCAGTAATTTTGCTATCCTTCAGAAATTGCTGTACAAGTAAAAAATTGTACAATTGTAAGGATCCTGAAGGCAACACTGTGGGGTAGTTCTGAGTCTTTCTGGATGGTAATGCAACTCATTATTTTGTGTCTTGATTCAGGCAAGTTTGATTCAGGCAACATATGTTTTGATCAATACTGAGATGTGAAATTGGCTGTAGATTTAACCCCACTTGGACTGACGGATATTTATGTTGGCATCACATCCAAATTCAAAACCACTGTGCTTTATTTGCAGTGAATGCATCAGTGTGTTTGATTTTAAGAACATGTGGTCTATTATTTACGTTTAGTATAATTGGAACATTGTTTTTAAAAAAAATTATAAAAAACGACTCGAAAGGACTTGAAATTCCAAGCCGACGACTTGCGACTTGACTCGACTTGAGGACAAAGACTTGAGACTTGCAACACAGTGACTTGGTCCCACCTCTGCGTAGGATCAAGTCTCCATAGAGAAATACACAGTTACATCTGCAAGACAACTCTGCCGTAGAGCCGAACATAAATGGTGTAAAACTCAACTTCACGTTCATTATGAAATCTACAAAGACAGACAGCGTAGCTATCACTCAACACTAAACCATGCAAGAGAAACATGCTTTGCAGGGATCATAAACAAAAACATTAACAAAGCTTGAGCTTTATTTGCAATACTTGACAGGCTCCTGAAGTCAACAATCATTTAGTGGAGGTGTTCAAATGTTCAAACAATGTTGCTTTTATTAAAAAAAAAAAAAAAAAAAAAAAAAAGCCAAACTTGAGCAAGTTCACAATCTATTACAAGCCATTCTCTTACTGGAGTAAAAGGCTGCTGTTAAAGAGTACAAAGAAAATGAATTTATTTTGAAAGCTTAACTAAAAGTTTTGGAGGAAGAGAAGCTGAAAAAACAGGCATCACAACTAAGAAATCGCTGACAGGGTCAGCTTGACCGATTCAAGAAGCAACACAGACTAACATGTAGAGACTCACTCACCTGACCGAATTACAAGGACATTCAACCCGACTGAATTAAGAAGATGGAAACAAGTGGAAGAATTAAACATGGAACCTTTGTGGATTAAGTACTGAAAATGAAATATTGTTTCTGCTTTACTGTATGAATACTACCAATTATTTATGCTCGTCAGTGAGTCTTGAGAATAGGGACAAAACAGGTCCTATGGATAAAGCACAAAATTTGAATAAAATATATACAAAATATAATTT
>NW_015120766.1:0-1376 GCF_001443285.1 Poecilia latipinna
GCGTCCAAAGTTAAAGTGAAATTAACCTGTGCTTGAGCTGCAAGATGTGTTTTGTTTGATAAAAGTTCTTAAATAAAATAATAGACAAATAGAAAAACTAAAGTAAGAAATGTACCTTCATTCACATTGGACAGTTTGCTCATAGTAAAGCAGACAGTAGCCTTGCTTGGCAGTGGTTTTGAACAGTCTGGGTTTTGAGTTGGGATCAGATTTGGGTTGAACGACACAGTGGCAGTCACTGTTACAACTGGTCTGGATCTAGAAACAGAAAAGGCCATGTTGTTTGTTTTGAGATTGTGAAGCAAGTAAAAACTTCATTCAGTAACATTCAGAGTTTTTATCCTGTAAACATATTTAGGTTGCAAATGAAGAAGAATTTGTTGAATTACAGAAGATGTGTGTTAATAAATAACAACAATGGAGACTTACCTGAGTAGGACAACTTTTCCCTTTGAACCCACTGCTAAGTCAGGAAGTCCATCACCACTCTGATCGTAGGAAGACTGACTGATTGAGATGCCAAATGACTTCAGGCCTGATTGGACTGCAGATGCAGCAATCCTCTGTGTAATGAGAAACATGTTGCTTTATCACGATCATCCATCTATTTTTTATACCAGCTTGTCTGTGCAGAGTCAAAGGGTGGCTGGGGGTAAAGGTCACCAGCCCACCATGAGGCAACAGACAAACACACACTCTTTTAAGGGTGACTGAACATAACCAGTTGATCTAGTAGTTTCATCTTGGGACTGTGGGGGGAAGTCAGAGTACCTGGAGAGAACTTATAGAATAATATGAAGAACAAGTAAACTCTATTCAATAATGACCCTACCAACTGTGAAGGTTCAACTCATTTTGAAAACCAAAAACATTTAATGGTTTGTGTTTGTGTTTTGCTCACCTGTGAGTAAGTAGGATTTATTTTTCCTCTTCCTTCTCCCTGGAATATGTAGATGCTGCCTTGGCCATCATTCTCCAAAGGAGCTCCAACGGCCAAATCATTGAATTTATCTGCATTTATATCAGGCAGAACAGCAAGAGACGACCCAAACCTCCCTCTGACGGACACATCACCTCTTAGTGCGGTTATTTGTGACGGATTATCAAAATAACAAACCACACTCTGGAAAAATGAGAGGATGAGAAAAACTTTATTCATGCCTAAACTTAACAGGAGGTTAAATAAATCAACATAAATAACTCGACATTTACCAAACGACTTAATTCACAGACATAAACACGTCCTTCTCTATCAACGTCTTTGTACATCGGAGAGGATATGAGGATTAGATCAGTCACACCATCAGAATCCACATCCATGGCACAAACCTCAGCCCCAAAATATTCACCAGTCTGGAGAAAACAAGAAGAAATTA
>NW_015120767.1:0-1375 GCF_001443285.1 Poecilia latipinna
GACCCCACTGAGGGACAAGGGTGTTCAGAAAATGGATGGATGGATGGAAGAAAAGGTTAGACACATGAGGACTGTTGAGCAACTTGGGTCATTAGTACAGACATCATGTCTCCAAAACGGTGATGGATATGAGATCATCGGTCCAAGCAGTCAGCCAATGAGACAGGCACAGCAACAAAGCTAGCCAATGCAAATGCACCAAAAGGGTGGATAAACCCTTTATAAGGTGAGTGCAAAAGAGGAATCTTTGGTTGGATCCTTCAGGCAGCTTCGAGCCAAGATCGAGATGGACAAAGAACTCTGCAGCTGAAGAAGAGCCGGAGCCACAGAGCCGAAGACTGTTCTGCACATGGGGACCAACCCGTTAGCCCCGCAACATGTGGCTTCAAATTGCACTTCTCTCATCAGCTGGGTTCGAGACCCCAAAGAAAAAGACCAAGGCAAAGATGAAGATAAAGACAAAGGCAAAGAACAAAGGCAAAGAGGAAGAACTGGTGTGTTCCTTCCATGAGACCAGCTCATCTACATCTCCAAGGACCAGAAAGATCGTGAGACGAAGAGAAAGGAGCTACAGAGCTGCAAGACAAGAAGGAGAGGACCGCTACGCGCATGAGGAAGTCACCCTGAGGCCCGAGACCTGCCGCTCTGACTCAGTACTCTTCCTGTACTGGGAGCCTCCTGCTGCTGCAACACCTTTTCATCATCAGGCCGGTTCTGGGGTTCAAAATGCCAGACTCCGTTCGTCTCTCTCAAAGTTTTCCTTTTTTAGTTCACAGTGTCAGCATTAGGGAAAGAAAGATAGGCTAGATTATTGATTTTACTTATTTGATTATTTCTGCTACTGATTTAAGTTGTACCGACCCTTGCAAAACTGCCTTACTAATAAAATAATTAGCATCAAGAAAATCTAAAAGATGTGGACATTCAGTTAATGAGTCACCTTAAAGTTCTTTGATGGTTGTAAAATAGCTATAAAGTTTGATTCTGGGAGCAAAAAGTGGGAAATGTTTTATAGGTTGCTTTTAGCCAAAACTAAAACACCGTTGGGACTCGCCCGAGTCACTAAAACCTACCTGGTTCAGTAATAAGTGCAAGTTGTAATAAAGAGAAAGAGCAACCGTTAACAGGTGTGCTCTGTGAAGCTAGCTGATTGCGGGCTGCTCAATCTGGCTAGTTCACAGGGTGAAAAAGGGTGGGACATCTGGATGGAGGTCGTTAGAAACCAGGCTAGTCTTTCTCGCGCCCAGCTTAAACAGAATGTCCTCTATATTCTCATCTGTAGTAATACTCCGGAGTTAGAGGCTTCTCGGACCCGTTAGGCGGAGAGCTGGGAGCAACATCTCCCTCCTCTCAGAAGGGGAAGTAGAGAGAGAGA
>NW_015120768.1:0-1375 GCF_001443285.1 Poecilia latipinna
GATAATCCAATAAAAAGCTGAACATGTTTTCATAAGAACATAAAAAAAATCTGATCAATCAGAGGCAATTTTTCTGATAGTTTTTGCTTTGTATCTGTATATTAGTCTATATCAGCCAGAATTGTCTTATTTTAAATAAAACTAATCAGGTAGTCTGAGGTGAGGTCTTTGTATTTGCTGACATCTAGTGGATAAATTCTGGTATGAGACGAGTGTGTTCATATGAATTTAAATTAGTAATTTAACATGTTATATATATCATATATATAAAGTTAAAAAGGAAACTGTTTGCATTTTTAATGGAAAAGTAAAATAGACAGATACAGTTGATAGTATTAATATTAATGTATCGTTTTGTGAATTTTACAAATTTTAAATGTCATGAAACGGGAGTTTTTGAGACATTGCAGCAGGTGTATTTTAACAGTATAACAGCACAGTTCACAACACCACTCTTCTAAGTAACTAACAAATTCTGACTTTTTACTCATAACTCAGAGAAAGAAAAATCAAACTTCAGCGTAAAAAGTCAAAATTCTGATTTGAATCTCAGATTTTTGTTTTTACTTTGAATTCTCTCTTCAATGGCACTAATCTTCTTCCGTAAGTAATAATTAAGTAAATATGACACCAGTTTTGATTATATCTTCAGATGTATTTCAATTTAGATCGTGTTTTGAAGGACTTTAATACACCATAAGGCCAAACTAATGTGATTTTACGCATCATTTAACATTATTAAGAAGACAGATTAAAAACAAGTTAAACTCTCCACTGCTGTCTATGTCCTGTCAAAGTAGAGATATAGTCTGTTATGTTGGATGAATTTATATCCCAAACATCACGTTAGGCTGTGTGTGAGCATCAAACTTAAAGATTTTATGGCTCATCTTTAAACTAAAACAGAGAGAAAGGTTCAGACACATAGCACGACAGCTGGAGTCTGTTGTAAATCATACCAGTGTTTTGAAGGGATATGAAGTTTATATTTAAGGCTCCACATACATTTATAGTCGGCCGCAGGGTCGGTGGTTCACATTTCATTTTTTGTGACTGAATTTCAGTCGAAAACAACATAATTTTTATCTGTAAAACCTACGTAATTAGCGACCCAATAAGCTAGTGGTTAGCCGCTCCGATACTGAGCAGGATAATTTAAGAACAGCCGAGAGCAGCAACGCTTCAGCCGATCCAAACCACACAGGTAGTCAGTCAGATTAAGGTCCAAAACCTTCGCTTTACAGCCGATTAAGTGGCACCGATCCACATGAAAAACCCACAGAACAAGTGGTAAAAATCAATTCAATGAACTTTTTGTGATATTCTAATTTTTTGACCAGCATCTGTAGTTTTGTAAACAATTTGTTGAACAGAA
>NW_015120769.1:0-1374 GCF_001443285.1 Poecilia latipinna
AGCTTTTATGGAACTACTAATTGACATTTATTTCTAATTTCCATTTCTCTGCTACTGTCAAAGTTCAAGTGTCTGGAGAATCAGACAATAACTGATAAAGGTTTTTATTGTGTCATTTTACATCTAAGTTCGGTTTAATTGCATTGGCACTGTATTCAAGAACATTGTTTAGGTCATAAAACCTAAACTGTTGTGAAACACCTAATTGGACTTTTTCTGTTCACTTCCATCAGTTTTGTTTAATCAAAATGCAGCACAGGATAAAACCATCCCCGTGTTTAAAAGACGGCTGATCAGACACATACGTGTATTCTCTTTTGATGATGAACTCTCCAAATGGTGATAGCACAATTAAAATGTCATTAGGATGTATTTAAGCACCCCTGTGGTATGTGAAATCAATGCGTTGTGGGTGGTAACTTGTTGGTTGTCTTTAAAATTCCTGAAGCAGGACATTTAAACCTCCTTTTTTATCACTCTAGAATTTCCTCTTAAAGTTTCAGAACTGGTTAAAGCTCCACGGGTAAGATACTGACAACTCAAAATCACTCCACAAATCCTGGGAAATGGCAACAAGCTGAATTAAACCGAGAGTCTTTTTAAACTCACAGCGCTAATAACCAACAGTGCAGGCTACACGACTTCTATCTGATAATATTGGTTCAGAAAAGAAAATTCACTCACTTTGAAAATACAAGGAGCTGTAAAACAAATGTCCTGCTAAAACAATACGCATACAACCAAAATTTGTATGCGCAGAGTTATCAAACTAAAAGTAGATAATCAAATTTTATTGCAGTTAAGTTTTAGATCTAAACACAATTAAAACCCTGTTTTTTATACAATTTATACTATTAATAAAAATTCCACTGATACATTATGTTTTTACTTGCATAAGGCAAACATCATCTTCTAAAATGTAAAAACAAATAAAAAAAACCCACACAATTTAAAAGACTAAATAAATGGACTAATCCTGATCAAAACTGATCAGGTGTAAATAATGTAAGAGAGAAGTGTTGGCATAAACAGAAGAGTACCTCAGAGTGGACGGAGCGGAGCTTCGGCAGCTTGTTAACTCAGACTCTGAGGAACCGGGAGAATGTCCCTCTGGCTCACTTTTTATGAAGATCAAAGGTTGGTCTGCTCAGAGGTAAACGTCCTCCTGTTCCCTCCTGACAGCCCGAATGACAACAATTAAAATCAGTTACAGTACATCAACCTACAGTGATAAAGTCTGACTGACATTTAGCTTCAATGCAAACTAGTGTCCAGGTCCACCAGAAAAAGACAAGACAAAAAAAAAAACTAATGGTTAATTTTCAATGTATACCTGTTCCTGTATATTGGTGGTGGAAAAAAAATTAGAGAAAA
>NW_015120770.1:0-1373 GCF_001443285.1 Poecilia latipinna
AAGTCCATCATGTTTTTGATGAAGGTGGAAACCTGAACATTGACCGTCACTTTTTCTTTTGAATGGTCTTTCCTGTGTTTTTGGATACCATCTTCCCATGACTGGCTTTTGTGCCCCTTTCTGGGTTAATCCCAATGAAGCGACTAAAAAACAAAATCAAAAATGGGAAAATTCCTGAGAATACAAATAGTGTGGCATTTTGAATACAGCTGGTATAATATATAAATAAAGCTGTTTTTAATTACGGAAAGAGAAAACATCACCACCTTTGTCAAATGTTAATCATAACTTGCTTTAAAACCATGTCATTGTAAAAAAAATTAAAGGAATGGTTTTACCGTTGAATGAACCAAAGTCTTGGCTGCCTCATTGGAGGCTGAAGATGAAGAAGATGGACAACACTGTCCTGTCTGGAATGTTGGCTGGACCCTCTCAAAGACAATATGGCCTTCAATGCTGACCATGCAGAAAACTGCTTGCCACAGGGACTGTAATAAACCAAGTCCTTAATTGGAAGAACATAAAACAAATCCTCTTATTGATACAGTATGCATTTAAATGATCATCATAATAAAGAGTGTCCACTCTGCCAGGTAAAGTAAAAGCAAGGATCTTAAACTCCTCAATTGTCGTGCAAGTCACATCAATTTTGAAAACTCCTCAATTGTCGTGCAAGTCACATCAATTTTGAAAACTGTAGGGTAGATTAATTTACAGAAGTTGTAGAGGAATTCGTGGTACTTTGCACTGAAGGTGAAGTGTGCTGTGAAAGTTAATCAAAAGCTACCTTGGATGATCTTGTGATCACTGATGTGAAGTGTCTTTGGTGCTGCTCTTGTTTTCACCAACATGCAGGAGGAAAGGCTGTCTTGATTGCACGGCAATGAGGAAGGCTTCAACACTGGCTTGCATCTTTGACATAATAATAAGACGACGAATAATAAAAATGATTAAATATATTTAGCAGCACAGCTACATTCAGATAGCAAACAAAGCCAATGAGAAAGTGCTTCTACAAAGCATACCTGTACATATCTGAAAACATGGTCCACAGTTTGACATGAGCTGTTTTGGATTCTTCTTGTGGCCTTTGGATGTAGGACGAAGCACATGACCCACCAGAAGAATGCCTGGTTTTCCCAGCCTGGAGGAACAACAGGATAAATAGCAGACACATTAGGATAATAAATACAGATTTTAAAGAGAAGTGAGCAAAACTAACCAGACCCAACAACATACTTTGTCCACCCGGTTTACCCTGGAGAGCATTTTTCACCACCTACAACATAAAGCATAAAAATGTCAGAAATAATTACCATGAACACAACTCAGACATTAGGCATTATAGAAATTAGTCAGCTTATAGAAACATT
>NW_015120771.1:0-1373 GCF_001443285.1 Poecilia latipinna
TCCGGTTATCGCGTGGAAAAAATCACAGAGGTATGGCATTTTGACAGAAGTAGCAGTACGGTTTTAAGGACTTCATTTATGCATTTTTGAAGGGTAAGCAGGAAGCGTCAGGCTACCCGGCAGAAGCAGTCGACGAGCAAAGTAAGGAGAAGTACGTGAGAGACTACAAACTGCATCAAGGTATCCAGTTAGATCCGGACAAAATTGCACATAACCCCGCTAAACGCTTCCTCTTTAAACAATTATTATGTTCTTTCTGGGGAAAATTCGCCCAAAGATCCGATCTCACGCACACGTCTATCGTGTGCCATCCTGACGAATTTTTCAGATTCTTATTCTCAGGTAAATACACCGTCGAGTATTTCCACTTTCTGAACCCTGACGCATGTCTGTTACAGTGGAACTACAACAAAAAATGCGTGATCCGTCCGGGCAAGGTTAACAACGTGTTCATAGGCGCCTTTACGACCGCTTATGCACGATTGAAGCTTTTAAGCTGTATGGAACCTTTACAGGACAGAGTTTTGTACGTAGATACAGACAGTCTGATCTATGTGCTGAAACAAGGGCAGGCCCCACTTAAGCTCGGAAATTACCTGGGTGACCTGACTGACGAATTGGGAGGAGACAGCATACAGGAATTTGTTTCTACAGGGCCCAAAAGTTATGCTTATCAAACCAAGAATGAACGAAAAATAAAAATGTCTGTGAAAGAATAACTCATACGACCGAATGTAGCCAAACTGTCAATTTTGACAGCATCAAAGAGCTGGTGGAAGGTTACTTGACAGGATCCAGAGACGGGGTGATCCAGGTCAAGCAACACACAATCAGGCGTAATAAAAGAGGGTTCGTGTTAAAAAATGCCACATTTCAGAAAAAGTTTCGTGTGGTTTATGACAAACGGAGACTTTTTCCTGACGGAACAACTTTGCCGTTTGGATACTAAATTGTTCATCCTTAATTTACAGAGGGGAGTAAATAATTTTAGACTTTTCTTCTTGTTATTCTTCTTGTTCTTTTTTTTTTTTTTACTATTAAAAAGAAAAAATGATGCATTCAGGTCATGCACAAGAGACTTTATTTGATCCTCGATTTAAAACACCTTTTTCATGTCTTATCGCCGGTCCTAGCGGCTGTGGGAAAACTTATTTTGTGCAGAAAATGTTGATGGATTGTAGTCATGTCATGGATCATGAACCTGAAGCAATTGTGTGGATTTATAATTCTTTCCAACCTATGTATGATGGATTGCAAAAAATGAATAAAAAGATCAAGTTCATCAAAGGTTTGCCTGACTCTTTTGAGGATGAAGACTTGTTTCCAGTGAATAAAAGCATTTTAATCATTTTGGACGACGTCATCTTTCAAGC
>NW_015120772.1:0-1372 GCF_001443285.1 Poecilia latipinna
AAATGTTTTATTTTATCTAATCCCTTTTTTGAAATTTAAACCTATCGCTAGGTATTAAAGGATACTATTTATTTAAACCTAGATTATAGTTCTATTTAATTCACAGTTTGTGTTGATCTTTTAAATCTATTTTAGTTTAGTGTTCTTTTAAGAAGTTAAAGTTTTTTAATTTCCTGTTTTAACCATTTCTTATTTCTATTTTAAACCCAACAAACAATTTCACATTCCACACACTGTAACAACAGACATTGAATGTGGTTCAAAGGGGAAAAAAACAATAAAACACAACAGACACAATCCAGCAAAAGACCGAATAACTTGTGCTTCAAATCAATGTCTTTTCTCTCTGATGATCCTGAAGGGTTAATCCCGTTTCTCTGAATCCACTGCTATTTCAGCAGGAAACATGGGCAGGTCATACCAGTTTGGATGATTTGCAGTATCCAGCAGAGGGCGTAGCTCCTGCTAGACGGTTACATATGGTTACAGGGCTCCTGGGTTACGGCTCGCCATCTTGTTTCTCACTAGCGGAATCCAACTCAGCAATCGACTCGGAATTTCCCAGTCTAATTTCCAGCAGAACCTTAAAAAGCCCTGGTTTAATAACCAAAAGTTCATTTAACTCTGCTTGGCAGTGAATAAAGTAGTATACTCGCCGATTTGGCGGTTGAACATCGTGTGTGGGTGGGGCATGCTTCACCGACCTCAGCTCATCTGTTACTTCCACAGTTTTTGAACATAAAACATAAATGCGCTACTTTATGTAGCAGGAAGAAGCCTGCCCCAATATTCAGAACACCTGGGCCCCTAATCACCTCATGATTGTTGGAGAGTATAAAGGGAGACTCTCTCACCTGGTTGCTTATGCTGGCATTTGGTCACACGCTGTTGGGAAGGTCGCTTGGAAAGCATGCAGTTCTTAAGTTCTAACATCAGTAAGTAATGTTTCTCCTTCTGCATATGACCTACAAATTCAGAGTTTGATTTGAATTGTTTAAATCTAGAAACCACTGGAAGTCTCCTGCTTGGTACTGGGGTGTGGCTGCAATTCACCCTCCCAGTGCAGTTTAACGTAAAACAGGTATGTATTTTTATCGCACCCATACAGCTCCATAACACAAAAGACAGTTATTCATATATAGAACATATTGGAAAGCTGATCCTCCTGCTATGGGCTGGAAAGGATCCTCTGGTTTGAGGTGAAGTCATCCAGCTCTGGTAGGTGACGATGGTCTCCTCTGGCTTCCATCTTCTGTAAATCACCTTCTAACCTTTTGATTCAATTCCAGCTCTGACACTGCTGCAGCTCACTGGAGACTGTTAAGGAAGAATATCTAAAATAGGTTAACTTTGGAAAAAGTTTGGCTCTCTC
>NW_015120773.1:0-1372 GCF_001443285.1 Poecilia latipinna
GGAAGTGCTGAAAGGTTGGAGGTGTTTGTCAGAGGTGTGTGATGATGGAAGCCTCTCCCTGGTTTGTGAGTCTGAGCTCAGAGATCAAATGTTTGGTTCTTGTTGAACTCTTTGTTGAATGTGATGCAGCTTCTCCTTTTTAATGTTTGTATTTCTGGATATTCCAGTGAGGCCACAGCAGGTTTTCAGCAGCAGGTTGTTTAGTGTTTCATTCCTTCATCTGTGTGTGGGAGTGTGGATGGAGCAGGTATCCAGGTGTTGATCAGAGTTTAGATTGATTGGATTTTAATGCTGATTGTTAAATCAGGTTGAGCTTCCAGAAATGTTTCCTTAGTTTCCTGATGTGCTTTTAGGCTTCAGTGAGTTTCTTCAGGTTGTTACTGAGGGATTTCCTTTCTCCTCTCTGTTGGAGCTTTTCCTGTGTTTGGAGAAATGAGTTGTGCTGCAGCAGCACCAACTGTCCTTCCTACATCCACTGCAGTTTTCATCATCATTATCGTCATAGTCCAGCTTTATACGACAAGTGGACGTGTCCAAATGTTGGACTGTCTCAGTGGAGGACAGTGTGTTTTACATGTAATGTCCATGTTTGCTGCTGAAAGAGACTGATGGTCTGACCCCCCTCCTCCTTTCAGGGTGGAGCCTGCTGGAGTCCCATTCTTGGTACCAGGTTTGTGGAAGTGTAAGTGTGTTTTTCATCTGATTCATGACAACAAAGCAGCTCACATTCAACTATCTTCAAACTGTGACATCACTCATTCAGGATCAACATCAAAGATCAATAAATGATCAATAACTGCAGCTGGATTGTGTTTGTTCTCTCCATCAGATTCCTGTCAACTCACCATCGACACAAACACAGTGAACAGAAAACTCAAACTGTCTGAAGACAACAGGAAGGTGACATGTGTGGAGGAGCTTCAGTCATATCCTGATCATCCAGACAGATTTGATGAACCTCAGCTGCTGTGTAGAACTGGTCTGACTGGTCGCTGTTACTGGGAGGTCGAGTGGAGAGGAAGAGTTTTTATTTCAGTGAGTTACAGAAGAATCAGGAGGAAAGGAGACAGTAGAGACTGTTTGTTTGGATTCAATGATCATTCCTGGAGTCTGAGATGCTCTAATGATGGTTACTCTGTCTGGCACAATAACATAAAAACTCGTCTCTCCTCCTCCTCCTCCTCCTCCGTCTCTAACAGAGTATCAGTGTATGTGGACTGTCCTGCTGGCATTCTGTCCTTCTACAGAGTCTCCTCTGACTCACTGATCCTCCTCCACACCTTCAACACCACATTCACTGAACCTCTGATTCCTGGATTTAAGCTCTGGAGGTTCAGTTATCTTTCCTCAGTGTTTCTGTGCTGATTTGAGT
>NW_015120774.1:0-1372 GCF_001443285.1 Poecilia latipinna
CAAAATGACCACCAGGAAAACGAAAGGTATGCCAAGAGTGCTTATTGTTGGAGATGAGGCAGTAAATGGAATCAGTCATGTTTGCAATCCCAAGAAAATGAGTGATTTCTTTTCTTGGTGACACTGTATCTGATTTGACTCGCAAAGTGCTCTCTCTAACCACTGATCAGCCAAATACTCAGACTTTAGTTGTGCATGTTGGAGCCAACGATCTGGCAAAGCAAAAATCGGAGATTCTGAAAAAGGACTTTAATATTTTTCTGGACACTATGGGAAATTAAAAATGAAGTTATTTCTCAGTGGTCCAATTCCATCACCTCAATGTGGAGACGAAAAACACTCCAGGCTGGGCATGATAAACAAATGGCTGATTAAAACCTGCTCTGCCGGCTCAGTGACCTTCATCGATAACCTCTGGATCTACTGGCAGCGCTTTCACCTATTTGGAAGAGGAGGATGCAATCTTAACAAACATGGAATAAGGCTGCTCACTGCAAACATTTTTCATTTTGTCAACAAGAACAACAATGTGACCTTCGCTTCAGAAGAACAGGCTCAAGGATGTCTGACTAGGATGGGACCCTCCGCTTATCAGAACCAAAGTGTCCCAAAACAAAGTGCTGGGGACAGAATGACTGGTTCCCCTCCTCCTTCCCCCCTCCCTCTCTGCTCCTACACTCACTCACAAGAACAGAGTATCTCAGGAAGTCAATCACTTAAGAGAGTCGGGCTGCACCTGAGCCGCCTGAAGATGCTGGTGGAGGATCCGGGTCAGAAAGGAAGGCGGACACGGACTCTTCCTCCTCCCAGCAGGATGGAATGGATCAACAGGTTCGCCTCGGCACGACTCTCCTCACCGCTAACATAGCAGACCTCACTTCATCTAAGCCACCTGCCTCTGACCTCCCTGAGGATCCAGCGCTCTGCATTTCTGATGTCTGAGCCCAGGGTCCAGATATTATCTTTACACCCGTCTTCCTCCAGAATGTGTCTGACCCCCCGGCACCGCAAAACAGGACATTACCTGTCCAGATCACTACAAGAAAAGTTACAAAAAACAGAAATACAAAATACAGCAGTCTTTAATTCAAACCTCAGACTGAAGAACTTTCAGCCTCCAAGTCACTTAAACTGGCTCTTTTAAATACCAGATCTCTCTGTGCTAAAGCTCTATTAATTAATGATTTCATCACCGAGCATAATATTGATGTTTTATTTATGACAGAAACATGGCTGAATGACAATAATGAACCAATCTTACTAATTGAATCAGAGCCTCCTACATACAATTTTTTAAGTGAGAATAGAAAACACAAAAAAGGAGGAGGCGTGGCTTCAATATTTAAGAATACCATGAACTGTAGTAAAATCT
>NW_015120775.1:0-1371 GCF_001443285.1 Poecilia latipinna
TTAGGTGGCGCATCGCGCCTTGCGGCTTGAATCGTGGCGTCACCAAGATCTGCTCCATGATTGTTTTAATGTCAGAGAGCCGAATATCCAACGCATCCAGCGCACGTCATGCAGGGCCGTGCAAAGACCCCTAAAGGGCAGCTGGTCAAAAAAAAAAAGGCCCATCTAACCACTTTCAAGGACAGAATATGAACAAAGCCTGTCAGCTTTCAGAGTTTAATAAACCATGATAAATTACAAGATTGTGACATATATAATCAAAGCTAAGGTAAATCTCTATACAGAGCATAACACTATGCATATGTAAGATATTTTATTAGTAATTTCTTTCTGCAGGTCTATTTTGTTATAGGAAAGTTTTGAAATATTCAAACCTGCAATTTAGCAAGATATGTAAATCAGAGCTGGTGGTTTAGCTCCGATTTACATATTTTGTCTTTACAGAATTACACTATTAACAATATAAACAAGGGCACAAAGCAACCTTTTGGTGACTGTAATCTATAAAAGAGAGCTGCCTGTTTGCTGCAGTGGAGATGAAGATGGTCCATTCAGGAAAGCAGAGCTGCATCAAACTTTAAGGTGGAACTGCAGAAAAAAAGAAAAGAACAAAAGCAAAAATTGAATTGTTAATGCATGTCACTATGGGAAAAGCTGACTGAGGTTAGGTTAAAAAAAGAAAAAAAAATTTACAGATTAAAATCACACATATTTATCTCATGAAGTGAAAAAATTATTTGCAAAACAAACTTACTTGTGCATGTCATAAATCTTTTCTTGCTATTCTAAGTTTTTGTTTGTGACTCAAAGTTTTGCTGGTGATTCTCACATGACGTCGTGGGCGGGGCCTAAAATCACAAAAAGATTCCTGATGCGTGCAAATAAAAGTTTATGTTTGGCAAATAACTTTTTAAGTTCACAAGACAAAAAAAAGTTATTTAATTTAAAAAAAGTTTTTTAAACAAAACAATTTGTTTTTAAAAAAGAAATCATTACAATTCCACAAGTTTTGATTACAATTTTATTTTACTTAACTGAGGTTAGTTTATTTTTTCCCATTGAATAATTGGGGAAAAATTTTAACTACATACTCTGCGAACCAGACCCTAAACTTAGAGTCTGGGTTGAGTTTTTTCCCCTTCATTAATGACATACATTATATCTATCATGGTAATTCAGGGTGAGTTATTTTTAATTCTAAATGAATATGGTCTATTTTTTAAGTGCTATTCTCCTTCAAGATACATTTACCTAATGCCACAATAAATGCAATGTACATTATGCAGCAAAGGAAATTAGAAGATCGGACATATATTCATTATGGAGATGATACGTTTTGGACGGGCGATGTGCCTCGTACACAGGGAAGAA
>NW_015120776.1:0-1371 GCF_001443285.1 Poecilia latipinna
CATTGTTTCAAAATGAGCTTCATGTAGCACTGAGGATTAAATATAATTTCTTAATGTAGTATAGTTAATTATTTTTACGTCTTTCATGCTGCTGCTCATTGATATGTATTACTGGACTGGACACAGCCTATTAGTCACTATGTGATGCATCGAGCCCAGAAAACTATTCAGTTCCAATGCAGGACGAGCAGAAATCTGTCACAACAATATTAGTAGCGCCACCGTTTGTTATCAGATATACTATTAAATACACTTAAAATAAAGATGATAAAACTGATGTTTGATACATAAATTCTCCGGATACAAATCTATAAACAGTTTGGTTTCTGTTAATTATGTCAAGATGCAAGAAAAGGCCAATTTCTCTTATATTGGTCAGTCGTTTTATTTTAAATATGCTGTAAATATGCTGTTGATTGTTATAAATATCTCCACGTTTTACGAACAGAGCGGATTAGTTCAGTTTTTGTCGCTTGTTTAACTTTCATGAACTGCAGCGGCTGCAGTGAGCCGCAATAAAGGTGCAGTAAAGCTGATAAACAGGTGAAGAACCAAACTAGATAAAACCACTTCTGTTCTGCTTCTTCTGCTCCGTGTCGGCATCACCAAACACGTTGCCATGGTAACCGACAGACAACAGCTCAACGAGCAGATAAAGCAGAGATGCGTTCAATCCGATCAGGGGAATCGACACCAAACTAACATTTCCCACACAAAAAGTAGCAAAAACACCAAAACTGAACATCCAGTCTGTTACATTATGCTGTCAGGCTTAATGTCTATATTATCATTATTAATAAGTTTTCGCCTGAACACAGCGGGGGTTGATTAGCTGATTTAAACAGCTGCTCTACTGATGACTTGGTGGGTTGTTTAGTGCTAACGGAACCAAAACACACCGAACTGCGCAGCACATGCTAAGGCTATCAAAGTCAATAGCGGGCTAACAACAGTTAGGCTAGCATAACTGACCCACTGCTCACTTGTTCAGTGTTTTCTTTAAATTAAAACTTTTTCCTCACCTGTGAAATGTGAAACTCTTGAACCTTGTTATCTATGGCTGTCATAGGGTTGAATTAACCGCTAAACACTTCGTCCATTTTTCAGATTCTTTGCGTGATTGTAGTATTTTCCTGACCAAAGGACAGCAATGGCGCGTGTGTGACTTACCATAAGTCACGTCATGTCCAGTCCAATAATATATATATCCATCAATGCTGCTGCCTCGCGCTCTGTCCTTCTCTCGCACTTCCCGCTACTCAGCAGTAGGTGTCAGGTTACATTGTGTTGCATTCAATGTTGTCGGGGAAAAAGAGTTTTATGCGCTTAATGTCCGATTTGCCATAACTATTTATTAAATTCATTGTCGTT
>NW_015120777.1:0-1371 GCF_001443285.1 Poecilia latipinna
CTCACATGAACATTCTGGGCGGGGCTTAAGGACGAGCGATGTAAGACGTGTTCCGATTGGTTAGCGCTGACTAAAGCGGATGACTCCCTGAGATCTCAGAACTCTGTCCCGAACTGCAGGACTTCGGTGACGGAACACAGAATGTGAATGGTAAGTAATCTTCACAAAATTACACCGTTTAGCAGCTTCTAAAGTGTCCACCCTGTTTCAAAGAAGAAATCTTACACAACTTATGACAACAGTCACATATTTTGTCTGCCGCGATCCTCGGTAGCATATTGTGCTAGCTAATGTTAGCACTTGGTAAAGTTCATAAACTAGGCTTGTGTAATATTCGCCTGTCTTTATGTTGGATTCGTTAGCCAGCGCACATCTGTCGAGTGGCATTAAGCGTGGAAAATACCAAATATATCTGGAGGAAATATGTGTTAAAAAACTGTTGCGCAATCATCTGTGTGTGTGTGTGTGTGTATTAACTAGCATTGAAGCTAAAGTGGGAAAACAGCAGATCGTTGCACCAATGTTATCAGGTCCACATTAATCTGCACCACACGTCAAGTGACTGAGCAGATGATTTATTTACCAAGCACATAATCAGTGCTGTCGATGAGGGGAGGCAACGTAACTCTTAAATATATATATTTTCTTCCAGATTAAAATGTAAAACTAAGCTGGTAGGTTACAAGCCGAAGGAGGATATTCACATAATTTCTGTTTTTTATTATTTGGTGGGTGTGTGTCCTGTACTTAGTTTTATTCCGAATTACATGTAATATGCCTTTTGCTGTGTTATGATATTAAATTAAATTGGTGTTCTCCTAATTCCCCATTCTAGTATGACCAGCAGAGTGCAGCTGAAGCAGGACAGGCTTGTAGGTCTTACTGATTCCTCCAGCTGCTACAGACGATCAGAGCATGAGGATGGAGAGACCAGCAAGTGTTGAGTCAGAGAAGGCCAGGTAGGGAAGTAAGTGCTGCTTTTAGGGGCCAGGTGTGTTTGGCTAAATATATTTCTCCTTATATATTTAAGAGTTACATTGCCTCCCCTCATCGACAACACTGATTATGTGCTTGGTGGTGAATAAATAATCTGCACAGTCACTTGACGTGTGGTGCAGCTTAACGTGGACCTAATAACATTGGTGCAACGATCTGCTGTTTTCCCATTTTAGCTTCAATGCTAGTTAATACACACACACACACACACACACACACACTGAGGATTGCGCAACAGTTTTTTAACACATATTTCCTCCAGATATATTTGGTATTTTCCACGCTTAATGCCACTCGACAGATGTGCGCTGGTTAACGAATTCAACATAAAGACAGGCGAATATTACACAAGCCTAGTTTATGAACTTTACCTAG
>NW_015120778.1:0-1371 GCF_001443285.1 Poecilia latipinna
AGCACAGGTACAGTGTACAGGTACAATTAGCCTCCAGGAGGCTAACTTAGCTAGCGTACACTGTATATTTTATGGCAAAGCAAAATGTTACAAATGTGTCTTCAACCATTCGCAGCTCAGTCCTGCTGCCATTAAGTCCTAAAACTACCATCAGTAACTTTATAATGTAACACTTTAGAGTTATTTTTTGGTTTTAGAGTAAAAAACATTTTTGACAGATGCAGCAGCTTCTTCTTCTTTGTTTTTATTGGCGGTTGGCAACAAACTTTCAGTAGCATTACCGCCACCTACTGGTATGGAGTGTGGTTCGTGATGATCTATATACTTTTACTTCATATCTAATCCCTACAATAATTTCTGACTAAACATACACTCACACATACACACCTACTTATATAACCTTACTTGCATATATATTTATATGCCACTCTTTGTTATTCTTTACACATTCACAACCATCTTACTCTACTCAGATTCTATGAAATACCTTTGTTTTTTTTAAGAAACCAAATAATTATTTGAATATGTCTACTCCCCAAATCCCTCCTCAAAAAATCTGATAAATTAAACCTTTCTTTAATACCTTCACACTCTCTCAACATGCATCTTCTCTATTCTTCATAAAATAACATGCTCTATTGTTTCAAACTTCTCACAATAATCTCACTTTCCAGTTTTATGCTTCTGTATTTTAAAAAGTGAATAATTAAGCCCTGTATGACCTTAACCTGGTTATTATTCTTTCCTCCTTCCTGTTTCTTCTTCCCTATTCCTTCCTACAAACTTCTGAATTTTATGAAACCATCTTCCTGTTAAACCTTCATCCCACCTTCTCATCAGCTCCTCTTTGACTTTACTTTTCCCTTCAGATTTACTTGTCCTAACTGTAAAACTAATAGGATGATGTTTTGCCCTCTTTGCCATTTTATCAGCCCTCTCGTTTCCTTCTACCCCTCTATGTGCTGGAACCCATCCAAAAACAACGACTAGCCCCATATTTTGTATTCTAAATAGAGTATGATATATTTCTAATAAGATGTCCATCCTACTATCCGTATTAATATATTTTATGCTTAACAAAGCCGAGCTTGAATCTGAGCAAATTATAGTTTGCAGTGGTTTTACATCCTCTATCCATTGTAATGCTAACATTTCACCTGTATAAATTGATAACCCATCCGTAATTCGTTTCCCTATTTTCAAATTGAATTCTGGGATTGCAAATGCTATTCCTATTTTTCCGGCTATTTTTGATGCATCTGTATAAATTTGGCCATGTCGATAATAATGATTTAAATATGATTGCACTGAATATCTATCTACCACATTTGATTTGTCTTGTTTTTTTGCCATTATTGATATATCTACTAT